>NW_026615185.1:0-28269 GCF_030052815.1 Hevea brasiliensis
ACATGGAAGGTTGGTAAATCACGCCTAGTATCCCCGTTTAGTCATAAGGTATCAAGAAGCCGTATTCCCAGAATCTTTGAATCCCATAATCCTTAGCTTAAGGCTCTTATGACATGTAGCTGAAATTAAAATTCGAGATCTAAAAGTCCCTTTCGTGCTCCTCGTTAATCTAAAAGAGATCGGAGGAGAGTTCTTATCCTGGCCTCATCTCAAATTTTTAATAAATATCAAATAGAGATCAAGGAGAGTTCTTATCCGGTCTCAACTCAAAATTTTAATAAACATTAAATAGAGATCAGAGGAGAGTTCTTATCCGGTCTCAACTCAAAATTTTAATAAACGTTAAATATAGATCGGAGGAGAGTTCTTATCCGGTCTCAACTCAAAATTTTAATAAACATTAAATAGAGATCGAAGGAGAGTTCTTATCCGGTCTCAACTCAAAATTTTTAATGATTTAAAAGAGATCGGAGGAGAGTTCTTATCCGATCTCAACTCAAAATTTTAATAAATATTAAAGAGTTCGGAGAAGAGTCCTTATCCAATTCTTAAATTAAATTTTAATAAAATAGTTCTTTTAAATAAGATTAACATGCAACAGTAACTCACTAAGGTTGTCTCATTTACTTATGTATCTGGGTGATCCAAATTTAGTGAAAAATCAAATGTTCCTTTAGTCAAAAGGATTAACATGTCCATTCAAGCCTTCCTAACTAATGCAAAAATTAAATCTACTTACCCTTATTAAGGAACGAGGTGGGGTGCCTAACACCTTCCCCACCCGTTTACGGACCCCGAACCTAGAATCTCTGTTTTGAAGTGGTTTTATTTCAATTTATCTTCACAAATGGTTTTCTTTAGTTTCCTCAAAACTAAGGTGGCGACTCTCACTCTTTCCCACTTCGTGAGGGTCTGCTCAGCGATCGCAAAATCCTCATGACATTCATGAAAAATGGTCTACTCATCACAAGGAAGAGTTTGATACCAAATTTGAGAAGTTTAAGCAAGGTTTAACAAGCTCCAACCATAAGGTAAGTTAGCATTTTTGAAGATGGCTTTGTTAAATTTTGTGCGCATGTTATGGGTGTTGGATTTGTGAAGAAAATTTTTGAGTTTGAAGAGTTATTGTTGTGTTCATTTTGGACAGCCATGTAGTCATGTATTTGATGAGATAATTGTGCCTATATTTGATGGGAAATGATGTTGGTTATGGTGATTTAATAACCTAGTGAATTACTTCATATGTGTATGGTGATTTTTGCACTTGGATGGGAATTGATGAATTGTAGGACACTTTGGTGTTGAAGAACATTTTCAGCAGCTTTGGAACTCTTGGATAATTATATGTGTTCATGAAGATATGGGCATACTTGTGGCCTAAAGGATAGATGGATATGTATATTAAATAGATGTGTAAAGTTTATGTAAAAACTAGTAATGTTTATGTGTATGTGTAATTGTATTTGGACTTTGGAAATTAGAATTATATTTGGTTTGTTGAGGATAATTGTAATCTGCCCAAAGTGATGTTAATGTAAAGTGGAATATGTTTTTAGTAATGTACCCAAACAGATTTGGTAGGGAAGTAAACATATTGCAAGGTAAGTGTGTGATTGATGTGTGTTTAAGCAAGGTAACTAAGGGCAGTGTACATTTTAGCCAATGAGTTTAAATGTGTAACCTTAATTGGTATGAGACCAATTGGAGGTGGAACTAGGCACAAAATGTGCCAACTTTCATTGAGAAAGCATACCAAAATTCTGCTTGCAAGGTGACCTAAGAAAATGACCAATTCAGATTAGGTACAATTAGGACCTGAAAAATGACCAATTGGGCAGCAGTGAGTGTTTAGGCCATAACTCACTCAAAACAGGTCCAATTGACCTGAAATTTTAACCATGAATAGTTAAGACCCATACCTACAAGTCTTATCAAGACACCAAAACCCAGAAATGACCAGAAGCAAGTCAAAAAGATTGCACAAGTTCGGGTCCAAAAACTGGCCGAACCAAAGTTGACCAAATTGACCTAAAATTGACCTAATTTGATGCCATTTGACCAGCAATAGTGTAATGACCATAACTTGGTCTACATAACTCGGATTGACCTGAAATTTTGCCCCGCGTGCAACAAGACATAGATCTACAAGTTTTTAGTTTTGACCGAAACCCGAAAACCGAGGGAACTAGATCGTCTGGCTAGGTCAAACTAGTATCCCGAAATCCAGCAATTTGTAATGAAATGCAAGAAAACGCAATATACATAGAATTGAGTTTGCAACACGCATCAACCCTAAAACCCTATCGAATGTGACATATAAAGGACACTAAAACCTAATTTACCTAGAAAACATCGAGGGTCGGTATATTAGGTGATTAAGCAAATAAAGGTATTCAGTGAATTACTTATCGAACATTATCGTTAGAGATAATTTAATTTAGTACTGAAACACTTCAAATTGTGTTTCTCAGTTAACAAGGACTCAGCGAAAGGGAAAGAAATTCTGAGTCAAGACCAGGAGACAAATATCAGAGGTTTGTGCACAACAACTATTTCTTTTGAATTATTTTTAATTGAAATAAATATTGACTATTTGTATATTATTGTTTTAAATTGTGAAAATGTATTTGAATGAATATTTATTGCTTGAAAAGCATTGTAAATGATTTGAAACTGTGAGAAATTGTTTGAATGACATTGATGGTTACTTATTGATTTAAAAGCATTGAAATGGTTTGAAACCACAAATATCATGTATATTGATTGTATTCTCATTAGCTTGTCTAGTGGGACGAATTGAATTCTCTCCGGCTCAAGTGTTGAGGTGTGTGCCTGTTGAGGACGAATTGGATGAGTACTCATATTTTTGCTAGCTAGCTATGTTATTCCTCATTAGTCATCGACTTTGGGATGAATTGAATACCTCATTAGCCATCGGCTTTGGGACGAATTGAACTATGGATCATGATTAAGTCAGGTGTGATTTATTGATATGTATTATGAGATTGTGAAATTGATTTAAACTCTCATTGACATATACTGTCTATTGAATTCAACCATGATCTGACTTATTGAAAATTATTGTGATATTGACAAATGGAGTTTAAATTCTTGTTGACAATTACTGTCTTGAATTTAACTATGATTTTAAGTATCCAGTATTGATATGATTTATGAATTGTGATTTAAATTGTATTTGGTTAATGTTATGCACCACTGAGACATTGTCTCAAATGATAGCTTTATTGTCGCCGCAGTAGAGAGATTCGACAGTAAACAGACTAGGTCGCTAGTACCACAATGAGAGATTTTTGGGTATAGTGAGTATACCACATTTGGCATTTTATACTGTAATGTATATTCACTGTATGTATATTTTGTTTTTGGTTTTGAGCAGTTGTAAATTCAAATTGTAACTTAAAGTTGTAAATTAATTATGAGTTGTTTGACTTGTAAAAATTGTATTATATTTCCTTATCTCAGTCCTTGAAAAATTACTGTGAATTTGACTTGAGAAATGTGTTAAGTTGAGAAATGTATTGGAGTTGAGATTTGGAAAATTATTGAAGTGTCTTTTACAGGTTTTCTGAAGAACAGTTTTATCCAAAATACAGATGGCACTCTGCCAAAATTTTTACAGAAATTCCAAATAAATCAAATGAGTTAATTGTTTCACTTCAGTTCACCAAAGTTTTTAATACATGTAAATAGTGCTCACCACTGTAAAATAAGTAAGAAAAGTTTTTAAAATCCCTTGTAGTGTATTTAATGGGTTATCAGTAGACGGAGTTGGTAATTCATTAGGTATACTACGGGATCATGTTATGCCTTACAGAGGGGTAGGGTGTGACATGTTTTAGTGGTATCAGAGCAAAGTTTCTAAATTCTGTTTTCACCTGTTATTTGAATATTCTTTCTTCATAGTACAACTGCTCAATATCATTGTTTGATACATACAGTACATTACATTATAAATATGCACTAACAGGAGGAAATCTCCTTGTGTTATTGGTTCAGGAGATCTTAAATCCTCGCATTGAATATGGAAGAGGGTGATCGTTCAGTCGATCAATCTATTGAGGCTGAGGTGCAAGGGGATGCCCCAGGCCTACAAAATGTTAGTGGTTCAGCAGCACCACCGCAGCATCGCAGTCAGCCGTCACGCCACAGATGGTCGCAATGTTTCAACAAATGGTCGGCAATGTACCTACTCAAGTCCCAATACAGACACCGCTGGTACAACCACGCCTCCTACTAGGCAAGATGATAAATTGATGAAATATGGGGCTACAGAGTTTAAGGGGACAAAGATACTCTAGAAGTCAACAATGGTTAGAGAGGATGGATAGGGTGTTCAAGAAGCTACATTGTACGTAAGAGCTTAGATTTGAATACTCAAAGGTCCTTACTACAGGGGATGCTTATGATCGTGGAAAACCATTCCCACACCGTAGAACTCGCAGTTGCACATGGAATGACTTCCTCAGGAATTCAGCAGTAAATATGTCCCCGATGCTTATGTGGACCGTGGTCGCAAGAGTTCCAAAGTCCAAACAGGGAACAGATCGGGTCGAGTATGAAAGAGAATTTTCCCGCCTTTAGCCATTATGCAGTTGAGTCTACTCTCTACCAAAGCAGGAGAGATGCAAGAGGTTTGAAACCGCTTGAAGCCCAAAGATCGAGTACAAGTGATCGGCCAAACACACTAACTTCTCTCGAACTTGTTTCTCAAGCCCTAGAGTTGGAAAGAGTTGAGTTTGAGACTGCCTGCAGAAAAAGAGATCGAGAAGACAGAGAAAGAGGGAAAGTCAAGAGAACAGAGTTCCAGTGGTCATACTGGGAAGAGGAAAAACTATGGGGGACATGGCAGAGGTGGCAAGAAATCTGGTAGGGGAAGATATTCAGGATAGAGACCTCCCCTATTTGGTCAGCAGAGTACCAGAGGTTCCTACCCTCCCCGCCAATGTGAAACTTATGGAAAAAATCATGGTGGGATATGCTACAAGGCTATTGGAGCTTGTTATAACTATGGAGGCACAGGACACTTTGCCAAGGATCGCACCAAAGAGTCGCAAAGTTGGACCACCTCCTACTATCGCAGTATGGCCGCCAGAGCCCCACACCAAAGTTCACAACCACCTAACAGTGGTAGCGCAAGGGGTAGAGGTAGCACAGAATGCAGCCAAGGCACAGTAAAACATTCAGAGCAAGATAGTGCTCCAGTCAGAGTCTATGCCATGAGACAGAGGGAAGAGGCAGAGACATCTGATGTTGTGGCTGGTACCTTCTCAACTTTTAACCAAATGTATTTGTGTTATTTGATCCGGGCTCTACCCATTCTTATGTGAGTGCTATCATCATTGATTGCATTTGCTGTTCCATGTACAAAAATGGACTTTGAGGTGCTAGTAACGAGTCCACTAGGACAGGAAGTCAGGGTTAATAGAATGTATAGAGATTGTCCTTTGGTGATCCAAGGACACACTTTCCTGTCTGATTTCATTGAAATGCCCTTCAGAGATTATGATATCATCTTGGGCATGGATTGGTTAGCTAGGCATCATGCCATGATTGATCAAGGTCAAGATACCACTTTGGTCTCCTCAAGCATGCTGATGTGGTAATACAAGGAGAGGCAAATATTGCCATCAAACATCATTTCGCCGCACTAGCCGTAAAAATGATCGTAAAGGGGTGTGAAGCCTACTTGGCACATGTGGTAGACACCCAAGTGGGGAGTCCAAAGATTGAAGGACATCCCTACAAGACATGACTTTCCGCATGTATTTCCGATGAATTGCCGTGATTACTCCGAAAGAGAAGTGCAGCTGAAATTAATGTTATGCTCGTGTGGATCCAATCTCCATAACGCCATACGTAATGGCACCAGCAGAGTTGAAGGAGTTGAAGATACAATTGCAAGAATTACTTGAAAAGGGCTTCATCCGCCCTAGTGTGTCACCTTGGGGGCACCAGTGTTGTTTGTTAAGAAGAAGGATGGTACTCTCGCTATGCATTGACTACCGCAGCTGAATAAGGTGACAATAAAGAATGATATCCATTGCCTCGCATTGATGATCCGCTTAATCACCAAAGGGTGCAAACAGATTCTCCAAAATTGATTTGCGATCCGTTATTATCGCTGAAGGTGCAAGAGCAGAGTATTCCAAAATCGCCGTAACTCGATATGGCCACTATGAGTTCCTAGTAATGCCATTCGAAAGTTAACAAATGCTCCACCGCTTATGGATCCGATGAACACTATCTTCGCACTATATCTTGATCAATTTGTGGTGGTGTTTATTGATGACATTTTGATATACTCGAGGAATGCAGAGGAGCATGACAGATATCCGCGATTGTACTGCAGACTTTAAGGAGAAACAACTATACGCCAAATTGTCGAATGTGAATTTTGGCTGAAAGAAATCTCCTTTTAGGACATATTGTGTCACCAAGGGATCAAGGTAGATTCCAAAGAAGGTAGAAGCTATCCTTAATTGGAAGCCGCCAGAACATCACAAAAATTCGCAATTTTCTCGGTTTAGCCGATATTACCGCCGATTTGTGAAGGGGTTTTCTATGTTATCTTCTCCACCGACTAAGCCGCTGAAAGATGTGAAATTTTAGTGGATCGATAAATGTCAACAGAGTTTTAATGAGTTGAAGAGGTGTTTAATCAAGCTCCACCTCACTTTACCTACTCCGGTAAAGAATACACGCTTATAGTGATGCTTCTCACAATGGGTTAGGCTGTAATCGATGCAAGATCGAATGTCATTGCTTATGCATCACGCCACCAAACCGCATGAGAGGAATTACCCAACACATGACCCGAGTTAGCAGCTATTGTTTTTGCTCAAGATCCGAGACACTATCTCGTATGGAGAGAAATGCTACATTTACACAGCATCACAAGATCTTTAAGTACTTAGGCACCCAGAAGGAATTGAATTTGAGGCAGAGGAGATGGTTGGAACTCATTAAAGACTATGATTGCTTAATAGACTATCAGCCAGGGAAAGCAAATGTAGTGGCTGACGCCTTAAGTCGCAAGACTATGGCAAGTCTCAGAGTTTCGCCTATGTCCATGGTATGTGAATTGAAAGCACAGCATGCCAGTTTAGAGATTGATGATGAGGGACAGACAGTAGTTGCTTGGCATGTACAGCCAGTGTTGATTGATCGATCGTAATGGTCGCCAGAGTGATGAAAAGTATCAGAAGCTACTGAAAGAAGTCCAGTAGGGCAAGAAACCTGAATTCTCTGTGAGAGATGATGGTTTATTGCTACATCAGGGCAGAGTGTGCATTCCTAGTGATGTGGAATTGAGACAAATCATTTTGAAGGAAGCACATGAATCTCCTTTTGTTATGCACACTGGTGGAACTAAAATGTACAGAGGGCTGAAAGAACATTACTGGTGGATGGGTATGAAGAGAGATATAGCTGAATTTGTTTCCAAATGCCTAACTTGTTAGCAAGTAAAGGCAGAACATCAAGTTCCAGCTGGTTTGTTACATCCTTTGTCAGTACCAGAGTGGAAATGGGAACGAATAACTATAGATTTTGTTACAGGACTTCCAAGGACACAGAGTAGTCATGATGCAGTATGGGTTATAGCTGATGATTGACCAAGTCCGCCACTTTTTGCCGCTCGATGGATTATAGCCTGAAAGATTGGCCGATTGTACGATATGAGATTGTAAACCGCATGGAGTGCTAGTATCAATTGTGTTCGACAGAGATCCTAGGTTCACTTCTAGATTCTCGGGTAGTCTTCAGAGAGCCCTAGGAACTAGATTGAACTTCAAAGACAAAGATTCCACCCACGCATGCATGGCCACCAAAGGGTCATTCAAATATTGGAGGATATGCTACGGGCTTGTGTGATTGAATTTGAAGGTAGTTGGGATTCACCCTTGGCTTTGATTGAGTTTGCTTATTACAACAAATACCAATCACATTGGGATGCCTCCATATGAAGCATTGTATGGCAGAAGTGCGTAACTCCCTATGTTGGGATGAGGTAGGTGAAAGGAAGATGATTGGGCCGTAAATTGTTCAAACAGATAGAGGAAAAGATCGATTGATTAGAGATAGACTCAAGGCTGCATCACCGTCAAGTCCTATGTTGATATGAAAAGAAGAGATATTGAGTACGCAGTGGGTGATAAGGTATTCTCAAAGTTTCTCCTTGGAAGAGGATTATGAGATTTGGCGTAAAGGGGAACCGAGTCCTCGCTTCATCGCACCATATGAAGTTCTCGAAAGAGTGGGTCCTTTGGCATATCGGCTGGCATTACCTACAGAGCTAGCAAGTAAACACAGACTCTTCCATGAGTCCATGTTAATGAGGTACAGAACAGACCCAACTCAAGTACTATCAGTAGAAGAGATAGAAGAAAATCCAGACCTTTCAAAAGAGGAAGAACCCATAAAAATTCTGGCATATGAGGTGAAGCAGCTGAGGAACAAACAGATATACCTGGTTAAAGTGCTGTGGAACCATCATTCAGGCCAGGAAGCTACTTGGGAACGTGAAGAGGATATGAGGAGACAGCACCCACAGCTGTTTAGAGACTAATGCCAGGTAAAATTTCGAGACGAAATTTATTTTAAGGGGGAGAGAGTTGTAACACCCCAAAGTTCGGTAATGTGTTCTACTGCTCCGGTGACCAGTGTTGATATGTATTGTGATTTATGGATCATTGAACTATGGATCATTGATTTATGGATTGTACTGCAGACTTTAAGAGAGAAACAGCTATATGCTAAATTATCGAAATGAGAATTTTGGCTGAGAGAAATCTCCTTCTTAGGACATGTTGTGTCAGCTGAAGGGATCAAGGTAGATTCCAGCAAGGTAGAAGCTATCCTTAATTGGAAACCGCCCAGGAATATCACAGAAATTCGCAGTTTTCTGGGTTTAGCTGGATATTACCATCGGTTTGTGAAAGGGTTTTCTATGTTATCTTCTCCACTGACCAAGCTACTTCAGAAAGATGTAAAATTTCAGTAGACAGATAAATGTCAGCAGAGTTTTGATAAGTTGAAGAGGTGTTTGACTGAAGCTCCAGTCCTCACTTTACCTACTCCGGGTAAAGAATACACAGTTTATAGTGATGCTTCTCACAATGGGTTAGGCCGTAATCGATGCAAGATCTAATGTCATTGCTTATGCATCACGCCACCAAACGGCATGATAGGAACTACCCAACACATGATTTGGAGCTAGCAAATATTGTTTTTGCTCAAGATCCGAGACACTATTTGTATGGGGAGAAATGTTACATTTACACAGATCACAAGAGCTTGAAGTACTTAGGCACCCAGAAAGAATTGAATTTGAGGCAGAGGAGATGGTTAGAACTGATTAAAGACTATGATTGTTTAATAGACTATCAGCCAAGGAAAGCAAAGGTGGTGGCTGACTCCTTAAGTCGCAAGACTATGGCAAGTCTCTGAGTTTCTCCTTTGTCCATGGTATATGAATTGAAAGCACAAAGATGCCGCTTTAGAGATTGATGATGAGGGATAGACAGAGAGTTGCATATGGCATGTACAACAAAGGTTGATTGATCGATCAAAATGGTCGCTAGAGTGATGTTAAATATCGGTTACCGAAAGAAGTCCAGCAGGGCAAGAAACCTGAATTCTCTGTGAGAGATGATGGTGTATTGCTACAACAAGGCAGAAAGAGCGCTCCTAATCATGCTGAATTGAGAAAGATCATTATGAAGGAAGCACATGAATCTCCTTTTGCTATGCACTCGTGGAACTAAATGTACAGAGGGTCAAAGAGCATTACCGTGGATGGGTATGAAGAGGGATATAGCTGAATTTGTTTCCAAATGCCTAACTTGTCGCCAGTAAAGGCGTAACATCAAGTTCCAAATGGTTTGTTACATCCATTGCCGCACTGCAGTGGAAATGGGAGCAGATAACTATGGATTTTGTTACAGACTTCCAAGGACACGTAATAGTCATGATGCAAGATGGGTTATAGTTGATGATCGACTAAGTCCGCTTCACTTTTTGCCGCCTGATGGACTATAACCTGGAAAGATTGGCGAGATTGTACATATATGAGATTGTAAAACTGCATGGAGTGCCAGTATCAATTGTGTCTGACAGAGATCCTAGGTTCACTTCTAGATTCTGGGGTAGTCTTCAGAGAGCCCTAGGAACTAGATTGAACTTCAGTACAGCATTCCACCCACAGACAGATCGTCAATCTGAAAGGGTAATTCAGATATTGGAGGATATGCTATGGGCTTGTGAGATTGAGCTTGAAGGTAGTTGGTGTTAGTAGTATGCCCTAGAGCATATCGTTTAGTATGTATTTTGTACATATTTTTATTAATAAAAGGCATTTTCACTTTTCCGTTTACATAATATATTTATGTGTAATAGAAAAGGTCCATTGATATTTTGTTAGAAATATTATTCTTAAGTTGTTAAGAATATGAGTGACAATATTTCTAGCACAAAGTATCATAAATAGGTTCACAATCGAGGATACTTCATAATAAGGACATGACTTATCCAGAAAGATTGTATTCGTGTTTATTACCAAGTTATTTATATGAGATATAAATAAGATAGAATGGTGAGTCTCATGCCATATGACAAACATGATAGGCACTTATAAATGATAAGTAGGTCAACTAAGGGCACTTATGACAAGCACATGGAGTTTACTCTGTCAATGTTTTGTCATAAATCATATCAGGCATATAATCTTTAGACCCGAGATAGCACAGCTTATCTTGTATATGGGTAGTTTGAGTTTGATATCGCTTTCATACTTGTACCGTATGGGTATATGGGCATGTGTTGGCTCCTACTAGTTATATATGGAGGTAGGTGTTGATCAAGATGGAATCTGCTCTCTAAGTAAATAGAGATAAAATCTTATGTTCATTTAATTGTTCTTGATGTTTCAAGTTCCTGCCAGATAGATAGATTTATTCGTAAAAGAGTTTCGATGAGAAAATCTTTTAATCAAGAACTGGAATTAAAAGAGAACATAATATTCATAGCAAATGGAGTTTGACATAAACCATGACTCCAACGTGAGTTGGGATTTTGTAACAGAGAGATTCTAGTGCATGGTAACATATGATTATAGGTTCATTTAAGGTAAACCTTATTACTAATTGGGTGGCCATGGCATGCTATGCTATGTGTTAACCATGGTCTATGAGGTTCATAAAATGATTTAGAGAAATCATTTATGGTAAGAAAGAGTTCTGATGATATTAAGAGTTGATATCATGTCTCATTGCCAATTAGTGATGAGCCTAGTAAGTCACACACATACACAAGTTATCACCTATTTAGATATGATTTAATTAATTAATTAAAGAGTTTAATTGATTAATTAAATAGGTTTGGTTTGCAATTAAATTGCAAAGTCCCTAGCATGACTTGAAACCAAATCTAGATTATTGGATGTGTAGTATAAATTAAATTTATATTTAAAGTGTTTAAATATGAATTTAATTAATGAGAAATTAATTAATAGAGATTAATTAATTAATTTATATTTGATATAAATTGATTAGAAGAAGAAAAATAATTATTTTGGGTTAAGAACTCAAAATTAAGACACAGGGGCATTTTGGTCATTTCACAGTGTGACACGTGGCACCATGAGATGGTGACACATGGGATTACACATAAGCTTGCCAAATGTTTTTTAATTATGTAAGATGATTAAAATCAATATTAAATATAGGTTTAACACTTGGCACAATGTGATTGGGTCACTTAAACCTAGAGCTAATCAAAGGGTGACATGTGGCAATGGTTTAATGTGTTAACCTAGCTATTTAAGTGTTGTTATGAAAAAGAAAAGCAACCAGCAGCCACTCCTCTCCTTTGTCACACCACTTTGAGGCTTTTCATCTATTTTTCTTCATCTCTCATCAATTCAAAAAGATTAGCCATCAATCTCTTGAATGAAGAACACTAGAAATTGTTTCTAGTGTCCTGTTTATATCTCTAATCTCTTAAAAGGAAGAACTTGAATTTCTAATTAATAGAAAAAGCTTTAGAAGTTGTTCAAGGGCTGCCATAGGTGTTTTTGGTGTGGACAAGCTAGAGGGACAACATCTGGTGTCCTGAAGACGACCAAAGGCGCAGACACGCCGCAAAGACATCAAGAGGTTAGTGTAATCATTCTTGATTTAATCTAGGGTTCTAAAATTAATCTGATTAATTTTAAAATCTTAAATGGTAAATACAGATCCAAAAACATATTAAAAGAGTTTTAATATGTTGTTTATCATTGAAATCAAATAGATAAAAATAAATCTTGCATGATGCATGTGACCCTAGGTGAAAATTTTTGAATTCAATGGTATAAACTTGTGTTTTTCACACTTCCGCTCTTCACTTGGTGTCAGAGCCACTATATTTGCCATTTAGATTGATTTTTATATGATTTAATTGTGTGTTTGATCATGAGATCAAAAGTTCATTGCTGGTTGCAAAGCCAAGGTGGCGGCACAAATGATGAACACTATGGTGCGCATGGTTGATGCACCACAATGGTGTGCAAAGGTAAATGGACGGTGAATGTGCAATTGTTGTATGATCTAAGATCCATTTTATGTCTAATTAAATTGTTTAATTAGAATTTTTATCACACAATTAAATTATGATTCAAATCAGAATTTTAAAAATTATTTGAATGTGATTCAAATCTGAATTTTAAAAGTTGTTTGAATGTGATTCAAATCTGAATTTTTAAAGTTGTTTGAATCATATTTAAATCTGATTTTTTAAAATTGATTGAATAAAATTCAGATCTGATTTTTTAAAAAATGTTTGAATGTGATTCAAATCTGATTTTTTAAAAAATGTTTGAATGTGATTCAAATCTCAATTTTTAAAGTTGTTTGAATGTGATTCAAATCTGAATTTTTAAATTTGTTTGAATGAGATTCAAATCTGAATTTTTAAATTTATTTGAATCATATTCAAATCTGGATTTTTAAGTTGAATATGAGATATTCAATTTAATTTAAGTATGTATGTTTTATTTAATTGTTAAATAGTGATATGCATGATGGATGATCATGGACTATAAAAGACCAATGTGATTGGATTTATTTCTTTTATGTTTCTTTGGGATTGTAAATTAATTAATTTATTTTAATTTATTTTGGGCATGTATTATTAAGTTTGTAATAATTTTTGGGTTTTAATTTCATTTATTTAAATTCTTGTAAATTCGCCTTGGTATGCCAAGGATTACTATGTAATATTGGATTGCAAGAAGTTCAAGGAGGTCAAGAGCATTGGTGTGACCAAAGGAGGATTTCAAGATCAAGTGTTGATTATGTACTCCTTCAGCAACTCTTGTAAAATGAATGAATGAAATGCACCTAGAATGCCCTAATTCAATTCTTGGTGGCTCATAATTGAATCCCTTAGAAAGTCCATGATCATACCATATTTATTGCTTATCCATGAATGCATGAGATGTATGGGAATGTATGCTATTATATGATATATGCATGCTAATTGGATAATGTGCAAAGTGAGACCTTAATAGTAATTAAAATGACCATAAAATCTTCCAAACAAATGATTAAGCTGGAAATGCTATAATTAAAGTAATTATAACATAGGCCCTCCATTGGGGCAATTATTTTAAGAAATTTTAAATAGTTGCATAAGATGCAATTAATTTAAGAGATTTTCTTAAGAATAATTGTTAAGAATGAGATGTTGTAAATATGTAAATGGTTTGGAGGCCAATATTGATGTACTGAGGACATTAAAATTATTTGCATAATTACTGGCTCAATGGGATCAACTTAACTAATGCAAGATAAGTCAATAATGGATGTACCTGAGATTTTGAGCATTAGGGGCTAGGTAAAGGATTGAACCTCACATGAGATGTGATGGGCAAGGAGTTGCTCACTTATAGTTTATTGTAATTCCAATAATGGATGTACCTGAGGATGATCAATAGAATTATAAGAATTCAATCACCCACTAGAAATCCATCCAACTAGGATTTCCGCTTATTTTGAAAGTGTAGGATTCGCTAAGTTAGTGGGAGGACCAATTTGATTAAAAGACCATAATCATTTTGGTTAATTACATGATACATTTACTAATTAATCTGGTTATTTTCTGCAATTAATTTTCTGATAATAATGAGCACAGAACAACCACCACCATCCAATATCCTTGCAAGCATACTTGATCGCAATAGATTGACAGGACCTAATCTGTCTGATTGGCTAAGAAATTTGAAACTTGTCCTAAACCTTGAACATATAGGATATGTTGTAGATTCAAATGTTCCTGGTCCCTTACCTCCAAAGGCCACACAAGAGGAACATGAAACTTTGGATAAGTGGAAGGAGCATGATATGAGAGCTAAGTGTTACATGCTTGCTTCCATGAGTAATGAGTTACAAAAGCAGCATGAGAACATGTTGAGTGCGAGTGAGATCCTCCTTCACCTAAAAGAGTTATATGGTGAGCACAAAGCAGAATGCTAGGTATGAGATATCTAGACAACTATTCCGTATGAGGATGTCCGAGGGATGTAATGTTGGGGATCATGTCCACAAGATGATTCAAGCATTGAATAGCTTGGAACATCTTGACTTCAACATGGATTTCCAACTACGCATATTTGATCCTTTAGTCCCTTCCTGAGTCTTTTGGGAATTTTGTGACAAATTTTCATATGACTAAACAGGAATGCACCTTAGCTAGTTTACTCAACATGCTGGTTATTGCCCAAAAGAATATGCCGGGCAATGAAGGAAAAGAGGTAGCTTTGATTGCATCTTCTTCTGCTGCAAAGTCCAACAAGAAGAAGGGCAATAAGAAAAAGAAATCTCAGATTCCTAGTCCTTCTAAGAAAATAGCTAAACAGAAAAGGAAGACCAAAGCTGACAAAGGCAAAGGAAAGTGTTTCCACTGCCAACAGGATAGTGTTTCCACTGCCAACAGGAAAGTGTTTCCATTGCCAGTAAGAAAGTGTTTCCACTGGCCAGAGTTTAGCAATCTAAATGAATGCAATGCCATGGTGAAAATCAACTCAAGTTCAAAATATATTTGGCACTTAAGGTTATGTCATGTTGTAGAAGATAGGATTGTAAAACTGGAGAAAATGGGGATTCTATCCTCATTGGGCTCTGAGCCTACTCCAACTTGTGAATCTTGCCTTCAGGGCAAAATGACTAGATCACTCTTTGTTGGACAAGGGCTAAGAGCTGAAAATATTTTGGAGCTAATACATAGTGATGTATGTGGTCCATTTAAAGAAATGGCTAGAGGGGGCTTTCATTATTTTATTACCTTTACTGATTATAAGTCAAGATATGGGTATTTGTATTTGATGAAATACAAACATGAATCTTTTGAAAAGTTCAAAGAATTTAAATCTGAAGTAGAAAATCAAACAGGAAAGAGTATTAAAGCTCTTCGATCAGATCGTGGAGGTGAATATTTGAGTACTGAATTTGATGAATACTTCAGAGAGCATGGCATTGTTTCTCACCGACTCTCCAGAACGCCACAACCGAATGGTGTATCCGAAGGAGAAATCGCACTTATTGGATATGGTACGAGTATGATGAGCTATACCGATATGCCAATCTTCTTTGGGGATTTTCATTAGAATCACTTTGTATATTCTCGAATAGGATTCCATCAAATCGCTTTCTTCCACACCTTATGAGATATGGCATGGAAGAAAACCAAGTCTTAAGCATGTTAAGATTTAGGTTGTCCAAATTATATCAAAAAGTCAACACCGATAAATTGGAGACCAGATCGTAAAAGGTCGATTTGTTGGATATCCAAAAGATAGTTTTGGATATTATTTTTATTTGCCTACTTCACAAAAGGTCGTGATAAGTAGAGATGTCACATTTCTTGAACAATGCTTGTTCAAGAAGGAGGCAAAGAAAGGCAAATAGAGTTAGAATTGGAGAATTCGACCAACCAATGCATCGATGGATATAGATCCATCTAGTCAACCTATACCCGCTGATGAAACATCTACACTGTTCCTCGTAGAACAACTGTGGTATCTCACCCACTGAGATATGGTTTTCTTCATGAAGAAGAACAAGAGTTGTCTACTCATGAAGAAGTAGATCATGGAGATGATCCACTTACCTATGAAGAAGCTATATCAGATATAGACTCTTCAAAATGGATTGATGCTATGAAATCCGAGATTGATTCCATGTATAAGAATCAAGTTTGGGATCTTGTTGACCCACCTGAAGGTATTGTACCTATAGGGAACAAATGGGTTTTCAAGAAGAAAATTGGTTCTGATGGAAAGGTAGAGACCTATAAGGCAAGGCTAGTAGCGAAAGGGTTTCGCCAAAGGCAAGGAGTCGACTATGAGGAGACTTTCTTGCCTATTGCCATGCTTAAATCAATTAGGATTTTATTAGCAATAGCTGCATACTATGATTATGAGATTTGGCAGATGGATGTCAAAACAGCTTTTCTCAATGGATACATTGAAGAAAACATTTTCATGGAACAACCTAGGGGATTTGAATCCCAAGATGGTTCTAAGGTATGCAAGCTAAAGTGATCCATTTATGGGTTGAAACAAGCTTCGAGGAGTTGGAACATCCGTTTTGATGAAGCCATTAAATCCTTTGGTTTTATAAAAAATACGGATGAGGCATGTGTATATAAGAAGGTTAGTGACAGTGCTATCACTTTCCTTGTCTTATATGTGGATGACATACTGTTGATGGGTAATGACACAGGTATGTTAACAACTATAAAGGTATGGTTGTCAAATACATTCTCCATGAAAGACTTAGGGGAGGCAACCTATATTCTTGGGATTCGCATCTATAGAGATAGAGCGAAAAGAATAATTGGTTTATCCCAAAGTCTATACTTGGAAAAGGTGTTAAAAAGGTTTAACATGCTTGATTCCAAGAGAGGATTGTTACCAGTGAGACATGGTATCCATCTTTCTAAAGAGATGTCTCCAAAGACACCAAGAAAGAGATAAGATGGCCAGATTCCATATGCTTCTGGCTATTGGAAGTTTAATGTATGCAATGTTGTGTACTAGGCCTGATATTGCATATGTCGTTAGTTTGACTAGCGTATCAATCCAATCCAGTTTGGAACATTGAATAGTCACAAGAATATCCTTAAGTACTTGAGAATAACTAAGGATTTATTCTTGATTTATGGAGGTGGAGACTTGCAATTGATGGTTATACCGATTCTCGATTTCCAATCGATATCAATGATAGAAAGTCTACCGATATGTGTTCATTTGTAATGGAGGTGCAAATACTGGAAGAGTTCCAAACAGAGCACGATCGCAGATTCCACTATAGAGGTCGAGTATATTGTCGCATCGATGTCGCAAAGGAAGTTGTTTGGATAAAGAAGTTCATGATGTAACTTGCGAGTTCCTTCCATTGAGTCGCCAGCCCACTACATCGTGACAACAATGGAGCAAACATACAGCAAAGGAACCAAGGTCTCACCCAAAATCCAAACACATAGAAAGACACTACCACATTATCGTGAGAAATAGTTGGGCGAGGCGATGTAGCCATGCGTAAAATAGCATCACCGAAAATCCAGCTTGATCCATTCACTAAGCTTATGTCACACACTCGCTAGATCGACAACTTGAGAAGATAGGTCTAAGATATTTTAATGAATGGCTATAGTGCTAGTGGGAGATTGTTAGTAGTATGCCCTAGAGCATATTATTTAGTATGTATTTTGTACATATTTTTATTAATAAAAGGCATTTCCACTTTTCGCTTACATAATATATTTATGTGTAATAGAAAAGGTCCATTGATATTTTGTTAGAAATATTATTTTTAAGTTGTTAAGAATATGAGTGACAATATTTCTAACACAAAATATCATAAATAGGTTCACAATCGAGGATACTTCATAATAAGGACATGACTTATCCGTAAAGATTGTATTCATGTTTATTACCAAGTTATTTATATGAGATATAAATAAGATGGAATGGTGAGTCTCATGCCATATGACAAACATGATAGGCACTTATAAATGATAAGTAGGTCAACCAAAGGACACTTATGACAAGCACATGGAGTTTACTCTGTTAACGCTTTGTCACAAATCATATCAAGGCATATAATCTTTAGACCGAGATAGCACGCTTATCTTGTATATATCGCTTTCATACTTGTACCGTATATGGGCATATGGGCATGTGTTGGCTCCTACTAGTTATATGTGGAAGTAGGTGTTGATCAAGATGGAATCTGCCTCTAAGTAAATAGAGATAAAATCCTATGTTCATTTAATTGTTCTTGGTGTTTCAAGTTCCTGCCTAGGACAGATAGATTTATTCATAAAAGAGTTTCTGATGAGAAAATCTTTTTAATCAAGAAATGGAATTAAAAGAGAACATAATATTCATATCAAATGGAGTTTGACATAAACCATGACTCACTTTAGTTGGGATTTTGTAATGAGAGATTCTAGTGCATGGTAACATAAGATTATAGGTTCATTTAAGGTAAACCTTATTACTAATTGGGTGGCCATGGCATGCTATGCTAGGTGTTAACCATGGTCTATGAGGTTCATAAAATGATTTAGAGAAATCATTTATGGTAAGAAAGAGTTCTGATGATATTAAGAGATGATATCATGTCTCATTGCCAATTAGTGATGAGCCTAGTAAGTCACACACATACACAAGTTATCACCTATTTAAATATGATTTAATTAATTAATTAAAAAGTTTAATTGATTAATTAAATAGGTTTGGTTTGCAATTAAATTGCAAAGTCCCTAGCATGACTTGAAACCAAATCTAGATTATTGAATGTGTAGTATAAATTAAATTTATATTTAAAGTGTTTAAATATGAATTTAATTAATAAGAAATTAATTAATAGAGATTAATTAATTAATTTATATTTGATATAAATTGATTAGAAGAAGAAAAATAATTATTTTGGGTTAAGAACTCAAAATTAAGACACAGGGGCATTTTGGTCATTTCACAGTGTGACACGTGGCACCATGAGATGGTGACACATGGAATTACACATAAGCTTGCCAAATGTTTTCTTAATCATGTAAGATGATTAAAATCAAGATTAAATATAGGTTTAACACTTGGCACAATGTGATTGGGTCACTTAAACCTAGAGCTAATCAAAGGGTGACATGTGGCAAGGGTTTAATGTGTTAACCTAGCTATTTAAGTGTTGTTATGAAAAAGAAAAGCAACCAGCAGCCACTACTCTCCTTTGTCACGCCACTTTGAGGCTTTTCATCTATTTTTCTTCATCTCTCATCAATTCAAAGAGATTAGCCATCAATCTCTTGAATTAAGAACACTAGAAATTGTTTCTAGTGTCCTGCTTACATCTCTAATCTCTTAAAAGGCAGAACTTGAATTTATAATTAATAGAAAAAGCTTTAGAAGCTGTTCAAGGGCTGCCATAGGTGTTCTTGGTGTGGACAAGCTAGAGGGACAACATCCGTGTCCTAAAGATGAATCTCAAAGGCGCAGACACGCAAAGGCATCAAGAGGTTAGTGTAATCGTTCTTGATTTAATCTAGGTTCTAAAATTAACTGATTAATTTTAAAATCTTAAATGGAAAATACAGATCCAAAAACATATTAAAAGAGTTTTAATATGTTGTTTATCATTGAAATCAAATAGATAAAAATAAATCTTGCATGATGCATGTGACCCTAGGTGAAAATTTTTGAATTCAATGGTATAAACTTGTGTTTTTCACGCCTGCCTTTCCGCTTGGGATACACACTTGCCTTTGATTGAGTTTGCTTATAACAACAGCTACCAATCAAGCATTGAGATGCCTCCATATGAAGCTTTGTATGGCAGAAAGTGCAGAACTCCATTATGTTGGGATGAAGTAGGTGAAAGAAAGATGATTGGGCCAAAAATTGTTCAGCAGACAGAGGAAAAGATCAGGATGATTAGAGATAGACTCAAGGTCGCATTAGACCTTCGTAAGTCCTATGTTGATCTCAAGAGAAGAGATATTGAATATGCAAAGGTGATAAGGTATTCTCAAAGTTTCTCCTTGGAAGAGGATTATGAGATTTGGCGTAAAGGGGAAATCGAGTCCTTGTTTCATCTGACCATATGAGGTTCTCGAAAGAGTGGGTCCTCCGCATATCGATTGGCATTACCTCCTGAGTTAGCAAGGATACACAAAGGTCTTCCATATGTCCATGTTAAGGAGGTACAGATCGCACTCCATCTCATGTGCTATCGCTTGAAGAGATTGAGGTAAATCCGCACTTCTCATATGAGGAAGAACCCATAGAAATTCGCATATGAGGTGAAGCAATGAGAAACAAATAGATACACTTGGTTAAAGTGTCAGGAACCATCATTCGTGCAGAAGCTACTTGGGAACGTGAAGAGGATATGAGGAGACAAAGACCCACAAATGCTCGTAGACTAATGCCGTAAAATTTCGAGACAAAATTTATTTTAAGGGGGAAAATTGTAACACCCCTATGTTCTAGAGTGCTTCATCGCTCTAGTGACCAAAGGTTGTCCAGACCTAGGATGCCTAGAACTATACTTCATATGAGTGAGGAGACATAAAATAATGAAATACAAGAAAAGAAAATACAAGAAAACAAAGAAAAATAATAGCAATGAAATGTAACCAAGTTAAACGAAATGAGAATCCTAGCGATGGTGATCATGACTAGCGCCACTACAGGACCGTTGACTAGCCCTAGACCGTGGGGAACCCTAGAAAATATTTTTAGGACTTAGATAAATGTCTATTGAATTATAAATATCATTAGAAATATCAAAGAAAAATTAAATAATTAGTACAAAGAAAAGTGAGAAAATCAAAAAATGGACAAAACCCTATGTTACCTAAAAATAGAGAATGCAACCCTAATAGGGGCATTGTAGTCATTTGACACCCTGAGTTGTCTTTTGACCTAAATGTCCATTAAAAACACATGATATTACACTTGGAAAATATAATGAAAAAATAAATTAGTGATACCTAATGTAAATAGCAAAAATGGGGTATAAATTGAGTAATTAACACTTTAAACATATAATATCATTATCTTATGGTGAGTGGAGCACTATGGGGTTAAAGTAATCCTTAAGTGGGCAGGTGTAAATCCACTAACACTTCATCTTCAACCTCCATCTCTTCCATGCCGAAATGAAGCTCTCCAAATCCTCCATGGCCGAAATGATTAAAGCTTCCTAAACCTCCACCATTTCCAACTCAAACACCAAAGTCACTTCACTAACTTTGATCCCCACATCACAAGGAAGAAATAGATACTAAATTCAAGGGATTTTGCTGAAGATTTAACAAGCCTCATCAATAAGTAAGTGTTTAAATTGTTTTCTTTCTTAAGTAAAGTTTATAGAAGCTTAAGATAAATAGATTGATGAAGAAATTTTGAGTTTTTGGTGAGTTATGATTATGTATTAGTTTAGGCAGCCATGGTAATTAAAGAGTTTGAACTATTTTCACATGAAATTGATGGGTATTAATTTTGATTAAAGTGAATAAAAGTTTTAGTAGGTTAATTATTGGTGTGTGTTAAAGTTGAACACTTGAGTTGAAATTTATGTTGAGTTTGAAATTTATACGTGAATGCCTAAATGGACAGCCATGAAATAATATACAAAATAAACTATTCTTACATGTATTGTGGAGAATTAATGTTGACTAATGTAATTTAAGATTTTAGTAAGTTAACCTCATGTATATGTGATGGTGGACCAAGTGAAAATTTGAGCTTCAAGGCAATTATGCAAGCTTTACAAATTTGGCAGCTTGTTAACTCCTTGAAGAATGCTGGAATTCATGAAGTTGTTTGATGAATTGTAATCCTAAAGTTTGCCAAATGTGTATGTAAGATAGTGGTGCAGTTATATGTTATGATAGTGGAGAAGTTATATGTTATGATTAAGTGATTAAATTATTGTAATTGAGTTTGAAAATTCTGCACTATATGGTGTATGTTGAGTGTTATTATAAGCTGCCAAAATGATCAACAATATGTTGTGAAATATGTTTATGTTATGGTACAAACCAAAATTGGCATGAATGTGGAGTTTGGTAAATGCTAAAAGTGACCTTTGATGAGTAATGAAAAATGCAATAGGGCGCTTTAGGTTTTGGGCCTAGAACCTTATGTGTGGCTCCAATTGGTATGAGACTAATTGAGGTGAAACTAGGCACAAAATGTACCAACTTTCATGAAGGAAGCTTACCAAAATTCTGAGTGTAAGGTAACTTGAAAAATGACCCAATCCGGATTAGTGCGATAAAGGCCTGAAAATTGACCATTTGGGCAGCAGTTAGTGTATAGTCCATAACTCACTCAAAACAGGGCCAATTGACCTGAAATTTTAACCCTGAATAGTTAAGACATATATATACAAGTCCTATGAAGACACCAAAGCCCAGAAATAACCATAAGCAAGTCAAACAGCTTGCACAAGTTCGGGTCCAAAACTGGCTGAACCTAAAATGACCTAAAGGGACCAATTTTGATGCATTTTGACCGGAATAATAAATGACCATAACTTGGTCTACATGACTCAGAATGACCTGAAATTTTGCCCTGCATGCAATAAGACATAGATCTACAAGTTTGTAGTTTCGACCAAAACCTGAAAACTGAGGGAACTATGTCGTCCGCCACGCCAAACTAGTATCCCTGATCCAAAGAAATTGCAATAATTTGCATTATACATTGAAATAAGTTTGGTTATATGTACCAACCCTAAAAGACTATTGAATGTGTCATTTTAGTAACATTAAAACCTATTTTACCTAGAACGCTTGAGGGTCGATATATTAGGTTGACTAAGCAAAAATGGAATTCAAGAATTAATTATCAAGCATTATAGTTAGAGATGCTTTAAATGAGTATCAAACACTTCAAATTGTGCTTCAACTAACAAAGACTCGTAGAAAGAGAAGAAAACACCGAGTCAAGGCCAGAGACAATTATTAGAGGTTTGTGCACAACAGCTATTTCTTTTGAATTTTTCAATTGAAATGAATTATGACTATTTGTACATTATTGTTTTAAATTGTGGAAAGGTGTTTGAATGGATGCTTATTGCTTGAAAAACATTGTAAACGGTTTGAAATCAGGAAAATTGTTTGAATGATATTGATGGATACTTATTGATTTAAAAGCATTGAAATGGTTTGAAACCACAACTATCATGTATATTGATTGTATTTCTCGCTAGCTTGTCTAGTGGGACGAATTGAATTCTCTCCGCAAAGTGTTGAGGTGTGTGCTCATGAGGATGAATAGAATGAGTATTCATATTATTGCTAGCTAGCTATGTTATTCCTCATTAGCCAACGGCTTTTGTGACGAATTGAATACCACAATAGCCAGCGGCTTTTTGGAGGAATTGATCTTTGGAACATGATTAAGTGTGTGATTTATTGATATGTATTGTGAGATTGGGAAATGGAGTTTAAATTCTTATTGACATTCACTATCTTTTGAATTTAACTATGTTTTGATTATTGAGATTTATTGTGATATTGTGAAATAGAGTTTAAATTCCTTATGACATTTATTGTCTTGAATTTAACTATGGTTTTACGCATCCACTATTTATATGATTTGTGATTTGTGATTTAAAGTTGTATTTGGTTAATGTTGTGCACCACTGAGACATTGTCTCAGCGATAGCTTTTTATTGCTGTCGCAGGTAGGCAAACTGACAGGGCAGCAGACTAGGCTGCTAGTACATTCAACAAGAGATCATCGGGTATATTGAGTATACCACATTTTGCATTTTATACTGTAATGTATGTTCACTATATGTATATATTGTTCCTGGTTTTGAGCAGTTGTAAATTAAAATGTACATTGCAGTTGTAAAATAAATTATGAGTTATTTTGGCTTGTAAAATTTGTACTGTATTTCTTTTATCTCAGCCTTTGAAAAATTATTGTGGATTTGAGTTAAGAAATATATGGTGTTGATTAAATGTTGGAGTTTGAGGTTGAGAATATAATTGAAGTATATTTTTACAGGTTTTTGAAGAACTGTTTTATTCAAAATACAGAGGGCACTCCACCAAAATTTTTACAGAAATTACTAATAATTCAAATGTATTAGCTGTTTCACTTCAGTTCAAAAAAAAAAATTTAACACCTATAAATAGTGCTCACCACTGTAAAAAGAAGTAAGAAAAGTTTTAAAATCCCTTGTAGTGTATTTAATGGGTTATCAGTAGACAAAGTTGGTAATTCATTAGGTATACTACGGGATCATGTTATGCCTTACAGAGGGGTAGGGTGTGACACTATTCATGATGCTATTCAGGTCAAATTGTTGACTTTCTCATGCTTAATAGGTATGGGAATTTTAATTTCACCCACATACCACATTTTGGTTATCTAATTTATTGGTTTTGGTTTTTTCCTCAAATTTTAAGTCTCTTAGGTGAAATTTCAAAATTTCAGATTTGGTATCCTGTTTTGCACTGTTCTATTGGTCAAGTTGCTGTTGAAATTTAGCTAAATTTTTTTCATAGAAGTTGTTCCTTATTTTCTTAACTTTATTTCCCTTTTTGAATCACTCCATTTAGAGTTTTGTAGCCCAAGATATGACTATTTAAATGGGGCTTGCCGGATTTGGTGTTACCTAGAATTCTAGGCATTTTCTGGATACTGGCAGTTTTGGTGTGCTAACTGCAGGTGACTTTTTGGATAGGTTATGGTCAAAATTTGAGTTTGTTTTCTTCATGAAAATTGTAGGGATATGTCTCAGCTTTCCATTGGTATAAGATTCATGTCATTTGGACCTTCCTAGACCATGTTATGGTCATTTAAGTGACTACTGTTCATTTAGTCATTTTTGTACAAGGTAGTGTGCCCAAATCCGAATTTGGCCTAATTGTTCACTATCCTAATGTCATTTTCTAAGCATGGTTCCTGAATGAAAAATGTGTCATTTTGTGTCTATTTTCATTCCCAATTGACCTCACACCAATTAGGTTGGTAAATTTTCAATTTTAGTCCCTGAAAGGGACCTAGGTCAAGTTGTCACCATACTGACCCTAACCAATCCGAATTGAAACTTGGTTCTAGCAATTCACACACACCACAAATGGTCACAATTGACCATTTCTCAACTCAAGTAAGGTCAATAGCATCAATTGACCAATTTCCTAAATTTTTTCCAATTATCAAAATACTCAAGAACTCTAATTGCATAAAGTTAAAATCTAATGCATTCAAAGTGCACATTCAATGTCTACATACTTCATTCAACCTAAACAACCAATCAATTGCATCAAAATTATTCATTTTAAACCCTAACATAAGCTGGCCAAAAATCCTCTTTGATCCCCCATAATAATTTTCTTTAATTTTGTAAGTTAATTTCTAGGTTCATTGAGCTAAGAACACAAGAATTAAACTAAAAGTTTCAATTTAACTCACTAATCTTAAACTTTGAAGTTCAATCTTCAATTCCACTCCTCTTTTCTTCTTTCTTTCTTTTTCAATCCTCTTCTCAAGTGAGGTTATCAAGTTATAATGAAGAAATTTGGGGGCAAGGTCAGGTTTAGTAGAGTTTCAAAGCTTGAACTCAAGCTTTGATGGAGTTCTTCAATGGTGGTGAGAGAGAAGGAAAAGACACTAGGGGAGAAAATAAGAAATAATTTTTCTTTTCTTTTTTTAAGTATTTTATGTGTAGTTTTACTTAATTAACTAGGTCAAAATTGATGGGCAAAATAAAATCAATTTTGACATCACTCATGATGTCATCCAAATGATGTAAACATGATGTAAATAAAGTTTTCTTTTTTTTTTCTTTTTTATTTATTTTTTCATTAGTTTTTTAATTTAATTCCTGATTTTGAAATTTTCTTTTCTCTAATTTTATTGACAATTAGGTCAGAGTTAGCTCTAGAGGTGAATTGACCAAATTGCCCTCGCTAATTCAATCCGCCAAGTTATTCGATATTTCTTCCGAATCCTCGACTCCAATTATTTGACCTAGTTAACAACACTTTTTCATGATTTTCTTTTCCACTGTGGTTTGCAATAGTCCTAAGGACCGCGCGCCACATTTTCCAGGTCAAATTTGAGTTAATGCTAACTCGCACTACTTCCAGAAGGTCACCCATCGTGACTCTCAAATTTCATTTAACATTTTATGCTTTGTTTTTCTTCTTTATACTTAATTATTTGGCAATTACTAATTATTTGTATTCAGGGCTTATCTAGGTATCTTAAACATGATTCTAATCCCCTTAATTGTCCAGACCGACACTAGTAATCGAAATAGTAAAATGTACCAAGCTATTCAAATAGGGTCTTACATAGCGATGGATTTATTTCTCGCCAGAGGTACTGGAGATAAAGGCCAGTGGATATTAGATCGATTTTTGGAGCCTGATCTACAAGAGCGCCAAAAGTGTTCAAGGTTGTCACCTCTCAAAGAATACATGTAAATAGGGCTCACAAAAGTTATTTATGTATTTATAATTAGTTATTATGTTAAAATGTAAATTATGGAATTTTAATTAATTTGTATATTATGTAAATTGTAAATTATGTAATTAATGGAAATTTAAGAATTTTAATATATGAAATGTGCATGAATGGATATGCATATTAATTAAGAAGAAATAAAATGTATGGACAAAATCAGAAATGATGAGAATTGATGAGATCTTTATTTTAAAATGTTATCAAAAATTTCAAACAAGTGAAAAGTGAATAACATCAAACGATAATAAATAGGAAAACTCCGCTAGTTTCTCCAAAGAATATGAATTATTTTAAAATATAACGAGCTCAAAATTATTAAAAGAATAAGGTAAGATAAGAAAGGGTGCTTCGCACTAAGTGTGACATGCCTTGCTCAGCTACACTGTAGTCGGGTGAGAGGTGTCACATTTAATGGTATCAGAGCACAATTTAGGCATTCCTAAGCATCAATAGATAGAATAAGATCGTGTGCATAACATGCATTGCATTCATATGAGTCGAGGTGACACTAATGCAGATATGTTTTCTCCGTAAGGTGAAGAAATAAGGAGATAGCACACAACTATTTACACCAGGTAAATTTTGAGGATAAAATTTTGTTAGAGGGGAAGAATTGTAACACCCTCACTTTAGCTAGTCTGTATATTTTACTATTCCGATGACCAATGGCTATCCGGAGAGCCAGAATGTCTAGAACTATAATTAGACTAGAGTGAGGAGTCATAAATAATTCAAATAAGTGTAAGAAAATTAAGGAAAAATTTTAGAAATGAAACACAACCAAGTTAAATGAGCCAGTGCCCCAGTGATTGATGACCCTAACGGGAAGTTGTTGTCTTCATAGCTAGTAGCCCTAAACCCAAGGGAAATTTCATGAAATAATTTTTGAGACTCCAGAGAAGAGTTATGGCACCCTAGGTAGCATTAGAATGCCAAGAAAAGGTTAGGAGAATTTTTAAGATCGGTACAGACAGTTTTGGCTCCTTAAGCCAAACGGAGGGCATTTTGGTCATTTCTTCTTCAGAGATGATTTTTGACCAATTTGTCCAGTCGAGTAAGTGAAATTTATGACATAAAATGTAAATTAATATTGATGAAAAATTTATTAAAAATGATAAATGAAAGTAAGAAAACAAAATAAAAAGAATTGCATGATAAAGCTAATTATGACATCATGATGATGTCATTTAAAGTTTACCCACCAATCACCATTCAACAAATATATTTAAAACACATAAAAGAGAATAAAAAACCACTCAAAAATCTGCTTCTTCATTTCTTTCCTTCCTTGGCTGAAATTTATTTCTCTCTCCTCCATTCTCTTCATTTTTCAAGCTTAATTCCCTTGATAAATGTCCATAAAAACCCTAATCCCCAAAACAAAAACTTAATTCTAAACCTTTCCTAAGAGATTTAAAGCAAAAGGGAGAGGAGAAAGTAGAGTTAGCAAGCTTGAGAATTTTTTCAATGGAGGTTAGTGCATATTAACCTTCAAATCTTGTTTATTTCTTGGAATTTAGCTTAAATATTAGTAAATAATTAAGAAATTAGAAGAAATCATGCATAAAAGTGAGAAGTAAAATTTGGGCAACAAACTATAAGAGGATGAATTGATGGGTTTTGTTGAATTAAAACTTGAATACAAGCTTATATAAGGGTATATATGTGATTGATAACCTAGTTGGTGTGAAATTGCATGGAAGTTGATTATGGAA
>NW_026615186.1:0-27872 GCF_030052815.1 Hevea brasiliensis
AATTGGAGGTGAAACTAGACACAAAATGTGCCAACTTTCATGAAGGAAGCTTACCAAAATTCTGCCTAGAAGGTGACTTGAAAAATGACCAAATCCGGATTAGTGAATTGAAAGCCTGAAAATTTACCATTTGGGTAGCAGTTGGTGTTTTGGCCATAACTCACTCAAAACAGGTCCAATTGACCTAAAATTTTTACCATGAATATTTTAGACATAGATCTACAATTCTTATGAAGACACCAGGGCCCAGAAATGGCTAGAACCAAGCCAAATAGCTTGCACAAGTTCAGGTACCAAAACTAGCCGAAACAAAAGTACCTAAAAATGACCTAAACTTACCATTTTGATGCATTCTGTCCAGCATTGATAAATTGACCATAACTTGGTCTACACAACTCAGAATGACTTGAAAATTTTCCCCACGTGCAATAAGACATAGACCTACAATTTTGTAGTTTTGACTGAAACCCGAAAACTGAGGGAACTAGGTCATCCGACTAGGTCAAATTAGTATACTGAAATTAGGTAAATTACAATAAAATGCAATATACTTGAAAGTGAATTTGGTAACATGTACCAACACTAAAAGGCTATAAAATGTGACATATTAGTAACATTAAACCTAATTCGCCTAGAGTGCATCGAGGGTTAACATTTTAGGTTGACTAAGGAAAATAATAGAATTCAATAAATTAATTATTAAGCCTTATTGTTAGAGACAGTTTAAATGAGTACTGAACACTTCAAATTATGTGTTTCAGTTAGCAAAGACTCAGGGAAGGGGAAGGAAACACTAAGTCAGGGCCAAGAGACATTTATCAGAGGTTTGTGCATAACAATTTTTTCTTTGACTTTTATATTGAAATAAATTTTGAGAATTTTGTATGTTATTGTTTTAAATTATAAAATTGGTTTGAATGATATTTAATGGATACTTATTGCTTGAAAAACATTGTAAATGGTTTGAAACCACAGCTATCATGTATATTGATTGAATTCCTTGCTAGCTTGTCTAGTGGGATGAATTGACTTTAAATTCCTCTCGCTGAAATGTTGCGGTGTGTGCCTGTTGAGGACGAATAGAATGAGTACTCATATTATTGCTAGCTAGCTATGTTATTCCTCATTAGCCATCGGCTCTTGGGATGAATTAGATTTTCGAACATGATTAAGCTGTGCGTGTGATTTATTGATATTTATTGTGATATTGTGAAATGGAGTTTAAATTCTTTATGATATTCATTGTCTTTGAATTTAACTATGATTTTAAGTATCCACTATTTATATGACTTATGATTTGTGAATTAAAGTTTCATTTTGTTAATATTGTGCACTACTGAGACATTGGCTCATTGATAGCTTTTCATTGCTATCGCAGATAGATCGATCGATGTATAAAGAAAGTTAGGCTAGTACTACATTTAGAGCTCATCGGGTATATTGAGTATACCATATTTTGCATTTTGTATTGTAATGTATGTTCACTGTATGTATATATTGTTTTTGGTTTTGGGCAGTTGTAAATTAAACTTGTACACTAAAGTTGTAAACTAAATTTGTAAATTATTTTGGTTTGTAAATATTGTGATATATTTCTTTTATCTAAGCTTTTGAAAACACTAAAAATTTATTATGGATTTGAATTGGAAAATGTTGAGAAACTTATTGTGTTGATTGGATATTGGAGTTTGGGGATTGAATAAAATATTGGAAGTGCTTTTTTATAGGTTTTTAAAGAACTGTTTTATTCAAAATACAGATGGCACTCTGCCAAAATTTTTGCAGAAATTGTTAATACTTCAAAGGTGTTATTTAGTTTCATTTTAGTTAAAAAAAATTTTTAACACCTGTAAAATGTGCTCACCACTGTAAAAAGAAGTAAGAAAAGGTTTAAAATCCCTTATAGTGTATTTAATGGGTTATCAGTAGACGAAGTTGGTAATTCATTAGGTATACTAAGGGATCATGTTATGCCTTACGGAGGGGTAGGGTGTGGCAATGTAAAACCTAAAATACTATCACAATAATTTATGATACAGCCCTTGTAAAAATCAAAATAATTATTACATTCCATAGAATTAATCAAAGCACATTCACAATGGTCTCTTAAAGTCTGTGATCACCCATCATGCCAATTTCATACATTCAACACTGAAATATGTTTGTTAATCCTAAATATCACATATTCAAAACTAACTTAAACATTCATGAATCACGTACATACACATGTTATATGCAATTTGGGACCAAGATTGAACAATTCAATCATCAAGAAAATTCACAAAAGTTAGTGAAAGCACCTTGATCACATCACTTGCCTTATGGACCTTCCACCTTGGCATAATGGTACTTCACTCAAAGTTTAAGATTTTTCTTGCTATCTATTGGTTTTAAACATCATCGTATGCATGTTCTAGACCATAAATCAAGCCAAATCAAAAAAAAAAAAAAATTGTAGGCAAAAAAATTCAAATTATGGACGAACTAAAATTTGAACAGTACCCAGCATGCATCTTCAATTTTCATCTTAATTCAACTTGTTTTCAAGTCACATCCTATGCAACCTGACATGGTCCCAAGCTGCCTATAACATGTATGATGTTCCTAGTGGCAAATTAGGTGGCTCGATGCCAATTGAAAGAGAATTACACCAATTAAAGGAGCGTACATGAAAACATAAGTTTAGATCATTGAATTCAAATTTTGTCTTCTCGGGTGTCATGCATCATGCAAGATTCATTGTTTATCTATTTGATTTCAATGTTAAATAGCATATTAAAACTCTTTTATTATGTTTTTGGATCTATATTTGCCATTTAAGATTTTAGAATTAACAGATTAATTTATTAGAACAATAGATTAGATCAAGAACAAGTGCATTAACCTTTTGATGCACTGCAGTTGTGTTTGGCACCTTTGGGATGCGCCTAGGACACTAGATGTTGTCCCTCCTATCTTGTCCTCACCAAGATCACCAATGGCAGCCCCTTGAACAGCTTCCCAAGCCTTTCCAATCAATTAGAAATTCATGTTTTGCCTTTAGAGAGATTACAGATGTATACAGGACACTAGAAACGATTTCTAGCTATTTTAATTCAAGAGAATGTTGGCAATTCTCTTTGAATTATTGAGAGATGAAGAAGAAGAGAGGAAAAGCACTTCAAGGTGGTGGCACCTATGAAGAAAAGTAGCTTATTCTTTTACTCTTTCATAACAACACATTATATAGCTAGGCCACCACTTAAAACCCTTACCACATGTCACCTTCTGATTAGCTCTTAGTTTAATTGACCCAATCACATTGTGCCAAGTGTCAAACTTATATTTAATCTTGACTTTGATCATCTTACATGATTAAAAGACAATTGGCAAGCTTAGGTGTAGTACCATGTGTCACCATCTCATGGTGCCACATGTCACCCTGTGAAATGACCAAAATACCCTTGCGTCTTAATTTTGAGTTCTCAATCCAAAATAATTATTTCTCTTCTTCTAATCAATTTATTTCAAATATAAATTAATTAATTAATCTCTATTTATTAATTTCTCATAATTAAATTCATATTTAAACACTTTAAATATAAATTTAACTTATACTATACATCCAATAACCTAGATTTGGTTTCAAGCCATGCTAGGGACTTTGCAATCTAATAACCTATTTAATTAATCAATTAAACTCTTTATTTAATTAATTAAATCACATTTAACTTGGTGATTACTTGTGTATATGTGTGACCCACTAGGCCCATCACTAATTGGCAATGAGATATGATATTAACTCTTAATATCATCAGAACTCTTTCTTACCATAAATGATTTCTCTAAATCATTTTATGCACCTCATAGACTATGGTTAACACCTAGCATAGCATGCCATGGCCACCCAATAAGTAATAAGGAATACCTTAAATGAATCTATAATCATATGTTACCATGCACTAGAATCTTTCTGTTACAAATCCCAATTCGAGCTGGAGTCATGGTTTATGTCAAACTCCATTTGCTATGAATATTATGTTCTCTTTTAATTCCAGCTTGATTAAAAGATTTTCTCATCGTAAACTCTTTTCTAAATAAATCTATCTGTCTTGGCTAGGAACTTGAAATATCAGTAACAATTAAATGAACATAGGATTTTATCCTTATTTACTTAGGGTAACAGATTCCATCTTGATCAATACCTACCTCCATATATAACTAGTAGGACCCAACACATGCCCATATACCCATACACAGTACAAGTATGAAAGCAGTATCAAACTCAAACCACCTATATACAAGATAACTGTGCTATTTCAGGTCTAAAGATTATATACACTGATATAATTTATGACAATGCATTGACAAGAGTAAACTCCATGTGCTTGTCATAAATGTCACTGGTTCGACCTACTTATCATATATAAGTGCCTATCATGTTTGTTATATAGTATGAGACTCACCATTCCATCTTATTTATATCTCACATAAATACATTGGGAACAAACATGAATATAATATTTCTGGAAAAGTCATGTCTTGTGTGAAGTATCCTCGATTGTGAACCAATTTATGATACTTTGTACTAGAAATACTGTTACTCATGTTCTTGACAACTTAAGAATAGAATTTCTAACAAAATATCGATGGACCTTTTCTATTACACATAAATATATTATGTAAACAGAAAAGTGAAAATGCCTTTTATTAATAAAACACATACAAGATACATATTAAATGATATGCTCTAGGGCATACTACTAACACCAATTACATAACCAATTCATCAAAAGGTGCAGGATATGTGCAATTTGAATTTTTTCCTGAGCTAGGGTTTCATGCATCATGCAATCACTTTTAGCTTTTGGAAAACACATTATTTATTCATACTAAATCATGTGTCTATTGCAAGAATAGCCTAATTGCCATTAGGAAATATTTTCTCCAAATTACATTAAATTAGGGTAATGGAGATCACTAACCCTCAAGGCAAAGAATCAACCAATTCCACCTTAATTCGATAGTGAAGACTCTTAAATGCTAGTCCTCTAGCTTGTCCAGACTAGCATTTCACTAAAGCCACCTTTAACAGCTAAGAACCCTTCTAAATTCTTTAAGAAATTAGCAGCCAAGAAGAAGGGAGGAAGAATATGTTATGTTTCAAGGTGAATTTAAGTGGAAGTGAAGGAGAAATAATTTCTCCAAAGGGTTTAATCAAGAGTACAACAACTTGTGCTCTTATTTTTCTTCAAGGATGAAGATGATGCTATGGAAAGGAGAAGAGGAGGACATGGCCGACACATGAAGAGGAAGAAGAAGAATTAAACTTCTTCTTATCTCTTCCGTGTTAGTAGTATGCACTAGAGCATATCATTTAGTATGTATTTTATAAACATTTTAATTAATAAATGGCAATTTTCACTTTTTCGTTTACATAACATATTTATGTGTAATAGAAAAGGTCCATTAATATTTTGTTAGAAATTCTATTCTTAAGTTGTTAAGAATATGAGTGACAGTATTTATAGCACAAAGTATCACAAATTGGTCCACAATCGATAATACTTCATAATAAGGACATGACTTGTCCAGAAAGATTGTAATCATGTTTGTTCCCAAGTTATTTATATGAGATGTAAATAAGATAGAATGGTGAGTCTCATGCCATATAACAAACATGATAGGCACTTATGCATGATAAGTAGGTCAACCAAAGGACACTTATGACAAGCACATGGAGTTTATCATATCAATGCATTATCATAAATCATATCGCTGCATATAATCTTAGACCGAGATAACATAGTTATCTTGTATATAGGTGGTTTGAGTTTGATACTGCTTTCATACTTGTACTGTGTATGGGTATGTGGGCATGTATTGGCTCCTACTAGTTATATATGGAGGTACATGTTGATCAAGATGGAATATGTTACCCTAAGTAAATAGGGATAAAATCCTACGTTCATTTAATTGTTCTTGATGTTTCAAGTTCCTGGCTAGGATAGATGATTTAGTCGTAAAAGAGTTTCGACAAGAAAATCTAATTAATCAAGAACTGAATTAAAAGAGAACATAATATTCATAGCAAATGGGGTTTGACATAAACCATTACTCCAAACTAATTGGGATTTTGTAATAGAGAGATTCTAGTGCATGGGAACATATGATTATAGGTTCATTTAAAGGTATTCCTTGTTACTGATTAGGTGGCCATGGCATGCTTTGCTAGGTGTCAACCATGGTCTATGAAATGCCTAAAATGATTTAGAGAAATCATTTATGGTAAGAAAGAGTTTAATTGATTAATTAAATAGGTTTGGTTTGCAATAAGATTGCAAAGTCCGTAGCATGGCTTGAAACCAAATCTAGGTTATTGGATGTATAGTATAAATTAAATTTATGTTTAAAGTATTTAAATATGAATTTAATTATGAAAATCAATTAATAGAGATTAATTAATTAATTTATATTTGATATAAATTGATTAGAAGAGGAAAATAATTATTTTGGGTTGAGAACTCAATATTAAAACACAAGGGTAATTTGGTCATTTCACTGGTGACATGTGGCACCATGAGATCGTGACACATGGCACCATATAAGTCTGCCATTTGTCTTCCTGTCATGCAAGTTGATCAAAGTCAAGATTAAATCTAGCTTTGACACTTGGCTTAATGTGATTAGGTCAATTCAAATTAAGATGCAATTAGGTAATGACATGTGGCAAGGGTTTTAAGTGATGACCTAATTATAAAAGGGAAAAGAAAGAAAAATTCAGCCACTCTTCTTATTCCCTCAAGTGTGTCGCTACCTAAAGCTCTCTCTCCTCTCTTCATCTTCTCTCATCAATTCAAAGAGAATTGCCCAAATTCTTTTGAATTAAAATTGCTAGAAATTGTTTCTAGTATTCTAAACACATCTACAACCTCTCTAAAGGCAAATCCTTAATTTCTAATTGGTTAGCAAGGCTTGAGAAGCTGGTTTAGAGGCTACCATTGGTGATCTTGGTGTTGACAAGCTAGAGTGATAACTCTTGGGGTCCTTGGTGCTTCACAAAGGTACCAATTTCTACAGTGCATCAAAAGATTAGTGCACATATTTTTGTATCAATCTGGGGTTCAAATGAATTAATTCAAAAATCTCAAATGGCAAATATAGATCCTAATACATATTAAAAGTGCAATTAGGCACATAAAGGATGTGGCATGATGCATGAAACCCTAGAAGAAAATTTTTGAATTCAATGTTCTAATTTAACAATTTTCATGCCTCCACTCTTTCAATTGGTATCAGAGCCACTGTATTTGCCATTTAGATTGTTTATTGAAATTTAATTGTGTGATTTTGATCAAATTATGATTGATTCAAGGCTAGTTGGACATTCCATGGTGGCAGCATAAATGTAAATGCTCACCATGGTGGCAGCATCAATGGTACTCCATGGGTGCGCATGGTTTGGGCTTCGAATATACAATTGTTGTATATTCAAGGCCCATAATTAGGCCCATGCTTAATTAAATTGTTTAATTAGAAATTTTAATCACATAATTAAATTTGAAAATTGTTTTCAAGGTATTAAATTTGGAAAGAGATTCTAAATTTAATTTGTTTGAATGAGATTCAAATCTGAATTTTTAAATTTGTTTGAATGAGATTCAAATCTGAATTTTTAAATTTGTTTGAATGAGATTCAAATATGAATTTTTTTAAATTTGTTTGAATAGGATTCAAATCTGAATTTTTAAATTTGTTTGAATAGGATTCAAATCTGAATTTTTAAATTTGTTTGAATGAGATTCAAATCTGAATTTTTAAGTTGAATATGAGATATTCAATTTAATTTTAGTATGTATGTTTTATTTAATTGTTAAATGGTAATATGTATGATGGATGATCATGGACAAAAAAAAACTAATGTGATTGGATTTATTTCTTTAATTTTTCTTTTGGGATGTAAAATAATTAATTTTATTTTAGTGGTATGTATTATAAGTGTTATAATAATTTGGGTTATAATTTCATTTATTTGAGGACATTAAAGTCCATGATCTTGTAAATTCACCTTCGTATGCCAAGGATTACAATATAATTGGATTGCAAAAAGATCAAGGAGGTCAAGAACATTGGTGGGACCAGTGGGAGGAAATCAAGATCAGGTGTTGATTATGTACTCTTTAAGTAACTCTTGCAAATTGAATGAATGAAATGTACCTAGGAATGCCCTGATTCAATTCTTGGCGGCTCATAATTAAATCCCTTAGAAAGTCCATGATCATACCATATTAATTGTTTATCCATGTATGCATGAGATAAATAGGAATGTATACAAGTATTTGATATATGCATGCCAAATGGATAATGTGCAAAGTAAGACCATAATAGTAATTATGCCGACCACTAAATCTTGTACACAAATGATTGTTGGAAATTGTATAATTAAAGTAATTATATCATGGACCCTCCATTGAGGTAATTATTTTAAGAAATTTTAAATACTTGCATATGATGCATTTAATTTAAGAGATTTTCTTAAGAATAATTGTTAAGCATGAGATGTTGTAAATATGTAAATAGTTGATGGCCAATAATGGATGTGCCTGAGGACATTAAAATTATTTGCATGTTTACTGGCTTAATGGGATCAACTTAACTAATGCAAGATAAATCAATAATGGATGTGACTGAGATTTTGAGCATTAGGGGCTAGATAAATAATTGAACCTCACATGAGATGTGATGGGCAAGGAGTTGCTCACTTATAGTTTATTGTAATTCCAATAATGGATGTGCCTAAGGATGACCAATAAGAATATAAGAATTCAATCACCCACTAGAAAATCCATCCAACTAGGATTTCCATTTCCTACTTTGGAGGTGTAAGATTCGCTAAGTTAGTGGGAGGACCAATTTGACTAAAAGACCATAATCATTTTAGTTAATTATTTGATACATTTACTAATTAATCTAGTTTTTTTGTAACGCCTCCTTGTAGCACTCCGCACATTCTACTGCCTCGTGACTGTTGGTCCCATAGCTAGAATGTCCGAAAATATTTGAACTAAAGTGAGCAACCATAATTAACTCAAATATTAATAAGAAAAATTTATAAAAAAATTTTAGAAATAAAATACAACCAAGTTAAATGAGCCTGCATCAAGCCGATGGGTAACCTAGTAGGAAGTTACTGCTCGCAACTAGAGCCCTAGACCTGTGGGAAAATTTATAAAATAATTTTTGGGACTCAAGAGAAGGGTCATTGAGGTTTCTATGGTATTAGAATGCCAAGAAAATGCTTAGAAAATTTTTCAATCTGCAGACATAATTATAGTCTGTTAAGCCAAACAGAGGGCATTTTAGTCATTTCGTCTTTAGATATGATTTTTGGCCAACTTGTCTTGTCACACCCTGGCTTAGTGGGCCCCAGCTCAAGCCCCTCTATGGGTGGCCATCTTGTCGCTGCATTCTCCGAGGCCAAGCGATGCGAGCTCAATTGGTAAGAGGCGAAGCAAACCCGTGAGGTGATATAGGTTCGAATCCTAGCTCACAGGCGAAGGGATTGAACTCCACCAAAGCGGACAGTACCGATTTGAGTTGCATCGCCGGCCTCTAGAGGGGTACGCCAGCAAGATGGCCACCCATAGAGGGGCTTGAGCTGGGGCCCACTAAGCCGGGGTGTGACATGTCCAGTTAAGTAAATAATTATTATGAAACAAAATGTGAATAAATATTGTTAAAAATTAAATTGAAAATGAGTAGAGAAGAAAAGGAAAGAAAATGAGATTAAATGACAATTTTGACATCACATGATGTCATCAATCCTTTCCCCACCAATCACAATTAAGCTAGCCTATTAAAAAGGGATAATTGAGACAAAAATAAATAAAAGCAATCATATTCATCTCGCTCCCATTTCCTTCGTTTCCTCTTCCATACCAAACCACCATTAAAAGCTTATCAAAGCTTCAATTCCCACCTTAAACCACCTCAAAACCCTAACTTGCCTTCATTAAAAATTATCCCTATCACTAGAGCAAGCTTTGGGCAGCAATTTGAAAGGAAGAAAGTGAAGTTTTTAAGCCTTGGAAAGTGCCTAGGTCAAGGTTAGTGCCAATTTATTCTAAAAATTTTGTGTATGGCTGCCATTGAACATGATGTTGGTGTTGTAAACTATGGATTGTATGTGTATGAAAATTTTAGTTGTTGGAGTTAGGGTTTGAGGCATAAAACTTAAATTTTGTTCTTGTGCTATTGAATGAAAGTTTAAATGGTCAATTACCTACCATTTGGCTGTGTATGATGAGGAAATGAAGAGAGTTGTGGCTTGGTATTTGAGATTTGTAAGTCGCTTTGGTCGACTGGGCAGGATCGAGTATGAGTCTAGCAGGTTTGGACAGAAATAACTGGAGTTGTAGAGGTTCAATTGGTACAAGGCCAATTGGACATGAAACTAGACACATAATGGCACAATTTTGGTGAAGAAACCTTACCCAAAAAACGAAACCAAGTTGACCTAAAAGTTGCCTTAATATGGGGACCTGCAGTCTGCCTGGGCAAAATGATCAAATGAATAGTGTTTATTCATTTGGTCATAAATCAATGTAGAAAGGTCCAATTGACCTGAAATTTTACCAGCCGAAAGCTGAGACATAGGCCTATAACTTTCATGAAGAACACAAATCCCAATTTTGAACATAACCTAGTCAATTGCCAACAAAACTTAGGTTACTAAATCTGGCAGAATCCGCTTGCCTGTAATTTTGGATTCTGTCCAATCCAGCCAGTTATGGTTTTAAGGCCATAAGTTGAGCTAAAAAACTCCAAATGGAGTGATTCAAAAAAGGAAATGTAACTATACAAAATAAGGAACAACTTTTGTGAAGACAATTTTGTCAAATTTCTACTGTAAAAATGACCAATGGAATAGTAAACACAAGGCTTGAAATCTGAAAATTTTAAACAACTAGCACTAAGCTTAGAAATGGTATTGGCAACCAATACCAACAATTTTAGAATGCAAAATGTGGTATGTTGGGAGTATTAGAACCAATGTACCTATTCTCTATGCAAAAGTCAACATTTTAGTTGACTAATGAAATGAATAGTAACAGCTAAACTTAAATTTCAAGAATTGTAAAGTTTAAAAGTGTAACATGCCCTAGTACACCTAGCAAGATTAGTTTGAATAGGTTGGCATGCCAATAGGGTTCAGTTGGCAGTACTGCACATGGTATTATGTCATTCTGTGATTTCATGGCTTTTAGCCATTCTGACATTGTGTTGAGACTTGGCCTTGTGCCTAATGTTATTACAGCTTATTAGCTGTTCTGTTGTACACCGGGAGACACATATGTGACCGATGGTGTGACGGCCCAAGGTACTTGATACCCAAAGGCTAGTTTACCTATTTATCCAGTCCATTCATCCAGTATAGGTTACTTGGGCAACCAAAAATGAAAATTGATAAATTTAATGAAATAATGAATATAACAAGTACCAAATAAATAAGACTACCAATAATTATCAAAAACTTGTCTGCATGAGACATCAATACACTCACTGCATATTTATTTTTTTATTAGTTCTTTTTATTTTATTATTGGCACCACTAAGCATTATTGCTTGGCACATCGCTTTTTGCCACGCGTAGGTTCTGGAGAGACAGACAAAGAGCCCAGCAAACCAAAGACTGGGTGAGGTCACAGATCTGCCTAGCGTCAGAGTCACCTCTCATCTACAGTGCATCAGTGGTAGGACCTTTAGGTCCCTTTTGAAATTATGTTTTTGCATTTTTTAATAGGTAGTAGTTTGTGATTTGTAAATTATGAACTCATGTAAATTAGTAAATTTATGTAATTATATGTTGATGTACATATTTGAAGAATTTTGTTAATTAATATAATTTGAGAATATCTTCATGAAATTTTAGTTGATTTTGAATTTGAATGAAATTGTGGATTAATGTTGAGAAATTAAAATGATTGCTAATGTTAAGACCATGTTGATGGTTATTGGAGTTTGAGAATGATTGGAAATGATTATTGGAAGTGTTTTTCACAGGTTTCCAAGAACTGTTTTCTCCATTTTTAGCCAGATCATTTGATTTTTTGTAAAATTTTCAGAACCTCAAACAAATTATAATTTCAATAAATGACTTAAATGAATTATATTTCATAAATTGTACTTCATAACTATAAAAAAAATAAATTAGGAAGAATAAAAAATGATTGAATTAAAATAGGGTGTTCCTGATAATCGCGTGGCATATCTTGCTCTACACCAGAGACATGTAAGGGTGTCACAATTTTCTCAGCTTAATTTTTTAATAATAATGAGCACACAACAATCACCACTATCCAATATACTTGCGAGCATACTTGATCACAATAGGTTGACGAGACCTAATCTTTCTAATTGGCTAAGAAATTTAAAACTTGTCCTGATCCTAAAACGTATTGGATATGCTCTAGACTCAAAGGTTCCTATTCTCTTACCTCCAGAGGCCACTCAAGAGGAAACATGACACTTTGGACAAGTGGAAGGAGCATGATATGAGAGCCAAATGTTACATGCTTGCTTCTATAAGTAATGAGTTACAAAAGCAACATGAAAATATGCAAAGTGCAAGTGAGATCCTCCTTCACCTGCAAGAGTTGTATGGTGAGCAGAGCAGGAATGCTAGGTATGAGATATCTAGGCAGCTATTTCGAATGAGGATGTTTTAGGGACAAAATATTAGGGATCATGTCTATAAGATGATTCGACTTATAGAGCAGCTAGAACATCTTGACTTTAACATGGATTTCCAACTGCATATGGATTTGATCCTTCAGTCCCTACCTAAGTTATTTGGAAATTTTGTAATAAATTTTCATATAACTAAGCAGGAATACACCTTGGCTGGTTTACTTAACATGCTGGTTATTGCCCAAAAGAATATGTCAGGCAATAAAGGAAAAGTGATAGCTTAGATTGCATCTTCTTCTGCTAGAAAGACCAACAATAAGAAAGGCAATAAGAAAAAGAAACCTCAAGTTCTAGGATCTACCAATAAGATAGCCAAACAAAAACAAAGACCAAAGTCGATAAAGGCAAGGAAAATGTTTCCACTACCGTAAGGATGGGCACCGAATAGAATCGCCAGAGTATAGTAAGAGTACTACAAGAACGAGATGTTAGACTCCGGGTTGGCAATGGCTCAACTGTTGAAACTTTAGCCATGGATCTAAATCTTTATACATGTGTGGACATGTTTTGTATTTAAATATATCGATGCTTTTAAGAACATCATTTCTATATCTATTTTGAATAGAGATGGTTATGAATTTCAGTTCATAAATGATGTTTGCAATATTTATTTTGGAAATAAATATGTTGGTTCGAAAGTTATATGCATGATAGACTTTATTATTCAGATAATAATGTTAAACACACATCTAATGCAAGAAATCTAAATGAATATTTTGCCATGATGAAAATCAACTCAAGTTCAAAATATATTTGGCACCTAAGATTAGGTCATGTTGCAGAAGATAGGATTGCAAAACTAGAGAAAATGGGGATTTTATCATCATTAGGTTCGTAACCTACTCCAACTTGTGAATCCCGCTTTAAGGCAAAATGACTAGATCACCCTTTGTTGGACAAGGACTAAGAGCTGAAAATATTTTGGAGCTAATACATAGTGATGTATGTGGTCCATTTAAGGAAATGGGTAGAGGCGGTTTTTATTACTTTTTTACCTTTACTGATGATAAATCAATGTTTGAGTATTTGTATTTGATGAAATACAAACACGAATCCTTTGAAAAGTTCAAAGAATTTAAATCTGAAGTAGAAAATCAAACAGAAAAAAGTATTAAAACTCTTCGATCAGATCGTGGAGGTAAATACTTAAGTATTGAATTTGATGAATACTTGAATGAGCATGGCATTGATTCCCAGCTAACTCCTCTAGGAATGCCACAACTGAATGGTGTATCCGAAATGAGAAATCGCACTTATTAGATATGTACGTAGTAAGATGAGCTATACTGATATGCCAATCTGTTTTTGGGGATTTGCATTAGAATCAGTTTTGCATATTCTGAATAGTATTCCATCAAAATTAGTTTCTACCACACCTTATGAGATATGGCATAGAAGAAAATCAAGTCTTAAGCGTGTTAAAATTTGGGATTGTCCTCGCTTATATCAAAAGTCAACACCGATAAATTGAAAACTAGATCGTAAAAGGTCGATTTGTTGGATATCCAAAATAAAGTTTTGATATTATTTTTATTTGCCTACATCACAAAAAAAGTTATGGTAAGCAAAGATACTATATTTCTTGAACAACAGTTCATTGAAGAAGGTGGCAAAGGAAGGCAAATAGTGTAACACCCGTATATTCGGTAGTGCGTTCTACTGTTCTGATGACCGATGTCTGTCCAGACAGATAGAATGCTTGAAACTACTTAAATATTAGGGAGGAGATATGAACTCATGAAATACAATAGAGGAAAATACAAGAAAATAAAGGAAAATGAGAGCAATGAAATGTGATTAAGCTAAACGAGCCAAAAACCGTAGCGATGGGTAATCGCGCCGTGAAGTTGCGGCAAGGACCGTGAGCTAGCCCTGGATCCCGAGGAACCCTGGAAAATATTTTTGGGAAGTAAATAAACATCTATTGAGGCATAATTGACTTAGACAATATCAAATAAAAATTAATTAATTAGAACAAAGAAAAAAAAATTGAGAAACCGACAAAAATCAAGAATTACTAAAAATCGGGAGTACAACCCGAGGAGGGGCATTTTGGACAATTAACACCAAGAGTTAACTTTTGACATAAATTTCCAATAAAAATAAATAGTATTAAATTTTGAAAATGCCATGAAAATAAGAAATTGGGTATATAATAGAAATAGTGAAAGATTGATGGCAAATGTGCAAATTAAGGAAATTAAGATTAATGAATTATTTAATTCAAGTTAGTGCTCCACTACTGACATCCAAGGGACCTATATAAAGCTTTAGTGGACAGAAACTATCATCTTGAACATCAAAAATAAGAACCAGCCGAATGAAACTTCTTCCTAAAGTCCACCATTAACGTCCACCCTTGAGCTCTCTCTCTCCACGATCCAAGCTTCCATTTGTTAAAGTTCCTTCACTAATGTTGGAGTACACACCTTGGGCAACATTTTGGGAGCAAAAAGGGAGAGATTTGAAGAAGATTTAACAAGCTTCAAAGATAGGTAAGTGCTCGTTTTCCATTTTTGGTTCATTAAAGTTTGTGTGGGTTTTGTGGTGAGTGGGTTTATGAAGAAATTTTGAGGTTTTAATGAGTTATTGGAAGGTACTATTTTTGGCAGCCATGGGATCTTATATTGCTTGATTTTTCTTACATTAAATTGATGGGAATTGATGGAAATTAGTGTTGAATAAGTCAATTTGAATTGTTAGTAAATTAATCTCAATGTATGTGTTATTGAGCATTTGATTTTAGAGGTTTGGTAAGAAATTTTGAAAGCCTTAGCAAACTACCATTTTTGGCAGCCTTGAAGAGCATGGATTAGTGTTTAATCTCATGAAATTAATTGATGAATTCTGTTAGTGATGGTTTGAGGGCAGTGTATATGAAGTGATAGTGGAAGTGTATGTAACAAATTAAGTGATTACATGTATATATATTGTGTTGAATGTAACTTTGAGAATTAAAGTTGTAATGTGTGTGTTGAGAATTGTTATATTCTGCTAAAAGTGACCAAAATTTGATTTGATAAATGGATTTGGCACCATACCAAATCAGAATTGGTATGAGATGTAGCATGGTGAATGTACATTTGGTTAGTGTTTGAGCAATGTGTTTAAGGGCAGTATGTAATTGAGCTTATAACCCTAATTGTGTGACCCCAATTGGTATGAGGCTAATTGGAGGCAAAACTAGACATAAAATAAGCCAACTTTCATGTATAGGTCATGCCAAAATTCTGCCTAGAAGTGACCTAAATGAATGACCAAATCCGGATTAGCATAACATAAGAACCAGAATTTGACCATATGAATAGTAATTAGTCTTTTGGCCATAACCCACTCAAAACAGGTCCAAATGACCTAAAAGTTTTACCATTGGAAAGCTTAGACATAGGGCTACAGCTTTGGTGAAGACCACCAAGCCCAGAAATGCCAATTACCAAGTCAAAATGATCGCCAAAGTTGGGTTACAAAAACTGGCCGAATTAACTTTGACCTAAAAATGACCTAAACTTTGCAATATAAGTGCAACTTGACTAGCAATAGCAAAATGACCATAACTTGGTCTATAGAACTCTAAGTGACATGAAATCAGTCCCAAAATTTCAATAAGGCATAGATATGCAATATTGGTAATTTGACCAAAACCCAGAAATCAAGGGAACTAGGTGGCACACTAAATTTGGAATTGGCACATTTAACCATAAAATCCAGAAAATTCAAATAAGTATATCTCCCACCAAAAGTGTCCAATTTAAATAAGCCATACCAATCTAGAAAGCTAAGAAAGAGACCTAAAACATTGTTTTAGACAACTTCCTCAAATTATAAATGTATAACGTCAGAATTTAAGGTCAAGCCATTGACCTAATTGAGGACCATGGCAATAAGGGACCTTTGAGTCCAAGTTAACAATTTGTCTATAGAGAATTCTATAAAACTTGAAAAATGGTAAGCAAAATTTCTTATTGTCCCTAAGACATAGGGCAACAATACTTATGAAGAATGCTAGACCTTAATATGATTACAAATAGTCCAAATAAATTAGTAAAATCAGAACCGAAAATGCCTAAAAAGGAAACTAAAATTTAGATTTGACCTAGTTATGGTTAATCAACCTTGAGTCAGCAACTCCAAATGGAGTGATTCAAAAAGGAAATTAAAGAAAACACAATGAGAAACAATTTAATGAAGAGAAATCTGTTAAATTTATGCTGTATCTTGGTCCAATAGACAGTAAACTTTGGCCATGAAATCTAGAAAATGGCAATAAAATGCAATAAGCTTTAAAATGAAATTGGTAACATATACCAACACTTAGAGACTATAAAATATGACAAATTGGGAACATTAAAATTAATTCACCTAGTGTGTATTAATGATCAATATTATAGGTTAACTAATGAAATAAATTGAAGGGAATAGTACCAAGAAAATTTAGATATTAGATTTTATTGTTAGAAACAATTTAACTGAGTACTGAAACACTTTAAATTGTGTGTTTCAGTTGAAAAGGATATTGAAAAGTATAAGGAACATTGAGTCAAGGCCTAGAGGCGACTCAAATCAGGTTTGTGCATAATACTTTTTATATTCACTTCTTTTACTAGAAACTTTATTTGGAGAAATGAGTTATGAATAATTTTTTATTGTTTTGGCTTTGTGAATTTTATTTAAGAATTATTGTGTTACCTTCTTTGTAAATGGAAATTTTGAGATAAAATGTGTTTAGTGGTATCATAGCAAAGTAGGGATGGTGATATGTAACTCCTACGATTCCTGGGAACCCTCACGCGTGAACTGTGGCGAAGTGTGACTCTCCGCCCAGGAGCTTGCAGGGACGGCGATACGTAACGCCTGCAAGTACTCTAATAGGTACACTATATTCCTCCTCCATTTATGGGGTGAGTATGGATGAGTTCTCATTAGCTATGTGACAACCCTTACCCGACTACAGTGTAGCCGAGCAAGTTATGCCACTTAGTGTGCCGAGCACTTTATTTTATCTTAATTAATTTATATCATGCTTTTGAATATAATTTGTGAAATATAATTTATTTAAGTCATTTATCGAAATTATAATTTATTTGCGGGTCCGAGACTTTTATAGAAAATCCGGCAGAGTACCGCTAAAAATAGAGAAAATAGCTTCTTCTAACTCGTGGAAAACACTTCCTATGATCATATTCAATCATCTCATCACTCTCAAACTTCAATATCAAAATCTCAACATTTTTCACCATTCATTTCTCAAACATTCATCTCATGTGATAATCATGCACAAGTCACAGTTATGTATTCACTTTTCCTTTCACAAACACAATTTTCTTAACAATTCCTCTATTTGTCATTCATTTATTTCACATCATCATTAGACTCAAATCATAAATAATTCTCACATGTGATTTATAATCACAATTTACAAGTACTTACATTAATACAAAATTATATTACATTTGTTTCAAATACACATGATAAAATAAGAGTTTAATTACAAAATTTACAAAAACCTCAAAATACAAAATGTGACCTAGTGTCCTACCAATGCACTATGGATGGTGAGGTGACACGGACGCTATGCAGAATCGTGAACCGCCTTACCGAACTGGGTGGTCTACTAGGCCCTCTCGTCCAAATCTTCAGCACTACGCTGCAAAAGCGACGCGCTAAGCATAAAGCTTAGTGGTGACAATAATACAAGAAAATATAATATGCAAATAAAGATAATAATTTCCTTGCTATTGTGTTCATAATAAATGAATAATTACTAACTTATTGTTTAGTCGAGGGCTATTCATGTTTTATGATATTAACTTCTTCATGCATTTCGTTAATTATTTTCTTCACGATCTTGAGCTTCTTTGTATTTTTGTAATCATTCCTGATACTTAATTTTCGTATTTTCTTTAATAATCGCTCAATCACGCTTATACTTTTCCATGCCCAAGTAACCTATACCGACGATCGAATGGATAACGGGTCGCTGGCACCGACACCGCGTGCTCGGGTCATTATACCATGGGACGCAGAACGCCAACCATGTATGCAACAAGATGGCTAAAAGCCATGATATCACATAATCGGGCATAAAAGCCATGCATACGCATAAAAGCCATGAATACGCATAAAGCCTTCGCAGATCGCTAAAACAATACCCTATTGGCATGCCAAACTATCCAAACCAATCTTGTTAGGTATACTAGGGCATTTGATACTTTAAAATTCTTCAATCTTTGAATTTCAACTTTTGGTGTCACTATTCATTTCATTGGTCAACAAGAAAGTTGACTTTTGCATAGAAAGTAGGTACATTGACTTTGGCACTTCAAACATACCACATTTTTCATTTAAAACTTGTTGGAAGTGATTACCATTACCATTTCTAGGCTTAAACTAAGGGAAACAAAATTTTCGGTTTTTGAAGCTTAATTTTACTATTCCATTAAGCACTGTTATAGTGGGAATTTGAGGAAATGGTAAACATGAAAGTTGTTCCTTATTTTGTCTAGTTGAATTTCTTATTTTGAATCACTCCATTTGGAGTTTTGTAGCTCAAGTTATGGCCAAAATAAGTTTACTCTTCACGGGTACTGTTCCTGCTGAAATTTTGGGTTTTGGCAGATTTTGGTCCAACTTTGGTCAGTAATTTGACCAAGTTAAGTTCATAATTTGGTCTAACTTTCTTCATATGAAATGTTCAACCATGCCTTAGGTTTCCATCGGTTCAAGAATCGCCTAAATCCGAGTTTTCTAGAGAGAGTTATAGCCATCCAAACATTGCTGTTCAAATGTAAATCTGCAGAGTTGCAGGTTTGATAATTCAACTTTGTTCAATAATTTGAATGGGTTAATGGCATAATTTGGGGTAGGTTTCTTCATGAAAGTTGTTTTTCTATATCCTATCTTATTGCTGTAAAAATTTCAGGTCAATTTGACCACTCTACAGTGAGTTATGGCCAAATGAACAGCTTTCATTTGGTCATTCTCAGGGTCGCTTTGCAGGTATCCTGATTGGGGCCAACTTTTGGTCCACTTGCTTTGGTCTTTTGGGCATGGTTTCTTCCGCAAAAATGTGCCATTATAAGCCTAGTTTCATGTCCAATTGGCCAAACACCAATTGAACCTACACAGCCAAAGATATTCCAGTCCAAGTGGACTCAAATCTTAGCCACCTTGCACTCATTGGGCAACGCCCATACCACTTAGCCAAGCAATAATTCACTCCTAATTATGGTCAACTTACCTCAAATGGTCACTAATTGACCATTAGAATGTTCTTTAACAATTTCATAAGCAAAGTCAAATTTTCACTCCTAAACCCTAGCTCAAAGTCATGGTTTTCACAATTTCTTTAGTTAACTCTTTCATTCTTTGTATATATATATGTATACACTTTAAACATAATCTCCAATGCACTCTAAGTCCATTAATACAATCAAACTCATTCCTTCCTAGGGCTGCTGAAAATTCAAGGGATGCATACACTTAACTTTTATTCATTTAATTTACAATTTCTCACTTATTTCAAGCTTCTAACATGGAATCAAAGAAGTATATATATAAGTAGGCACTAACCTCACTTTAACCTCTTGTAGGGCAGATTTCTCCAAGCTAAAACTTCACTTTCCTTCACTTTCTAGGCTGCCAAACACTTCCCAAGAGGTCGAGACAAGCTTTTAGTGAAGGGACTTATGGTTTTATAGTGCAAATTCATGGAAAATGGAAGTAATTAAAGAAAACTTCCATGGAGGGTTATGGAGGAGAGGATCACGTTTTGAAGAAGAAGATGGCTGCTTGTTTTGGTCTTCCTTGGTCTTTATTTATCTCTTATATTAATTAATCACATGGTGACGTCATTGTGATTGGTTATGGCTTTTCAATGACCTCATCAAGATGTCATAAATTGCTTTTTATTACATTTTCCTTTTCTTTTCTCCACTACTCATTTCCAATTTCATTTTTAGTAATGTTTATTCATATTTTATATCATATTAATTATTTACTTAACTGGACAAGTCGCCAAAAATCACCTCAAGGCGAAATGACCAAAATGCCCTTCGCTTGGCTTAACGGGTCAAAATTGTCTGCACTGATTGAAAAATTTTTCTAAATATTTTTTGGCATTCTAATGCCATAGGAACCTCAATGACCCTTCTCTGGAGTCCCAAAAATTATTTTATGAATCTTTTCTGTCTAGGGCTCTCGCTATAGAACCGCAACTTCCTCTCGAGTTACCCTCGCTAGGGCACCTACTGCTTAACTTGGTTGTATTTTATTTCTAAAATTTTTGCTAAATTTTTCTTATTAATATTTGAGTTAATTTTGGTTCTTGACTTTAGTTTAAATATTTTTCCTGACGTTTAGCTGTCCGACCGACACCGGCCACCGTAATAGTAGAATGTACGTGATTGCTACAATGAGGGTGTTACAAGCTAGCTAATCACTTCCTCATTGATTTTGATTAGTGGGCTGAGTATGCCTTATCATGGTGTACAACACTAATGTTCGGAAAATTTTGTTTCATGACCTATGTTGTGTTACTTGTTGACAACACTGTGTTATTCTATTGTTTTATCTATTTTGTTTTTTTTGAGCTTTTAAAATTTTGTCAGATAATTGTGAATTATTTGAATTGTAAATTGTCAATGAAAGTTTTATAAACCGCATTTTAAATTGTTATTGTGCACTACTGAGTAAATTTTACTCAGCGATAGCTTTTTCTTTGCTGTCGCAGATAAACAGACAGATAAAGCAGCATAGTAGGCTACTTGTGCTACACTTTGGAATTTTGCCTGGTATTTTGAGTATACCACCTCCTTGTAATTTTTATTATAATGTATGTGAATTGTATGTATATATTGTACTTGGTCTTGAGCAAATTAAAATAAAGTTATAAATTATTTTGGCTTATCAAAATATTGTATTACAATTCTCTTAATTCAGCTTTTGAAATACTCATTTATTTCGTACTTTATCTTTGGAATTGCTGAAAATGATATTGAATTGAGTTTGAACTGTGTTGAGGACACTGATTTGAGTTGAACCACATTGGAGTTTGAGATTGAACAAATATATTGGAAGTGATTTTTTACAAGTTTTGAAAGAACTGTTTTGCTCCAAATACAGAAGGCACTCTGTCAAAATTTTTATAGAAATTATTGATACTTCAGATTTGTTATTTGATTTCACTTTAGTTAAAAAAAAAAAAAATTAAACATCTGACAAAAGTGCTCACCACTATGAAAAGAAATAAGAAAAGGTTTGAAATCCCTTGTAGTGTATTTAATGGGTTATCAGTAGACAAAGTTTGGTAATTCATTAGGTATACTACGGGATCATGTTATGCCTTACGAAGGGGTAAGATTTGACAAATAGAGTTAGAATTGGAGAATTCTAACCAACTAACAGATCAAATGGATATAGATCCATCTAGTTAACCTACACCTATTGATGAAACACCTACAGTAATTCCTCGCAGATCAACCAGGAAATCTCACCCACCAGTGAATTATGGTTTTCTTCATGAAGATGAACAAGACTTGTTTACTTATGAAAAAGTAGATCATGGAGATGATCCACTTACCTATGAAGAAGCTATATCAGATATAGACTCTTCAAAATGGATTGAAGCTATGAAATCTGAAATTAATTTCATGTATAAGAACCAAGTTTGGGGCCATGTTGACCCACCTGAAGGTATTGTATATACAGGGAATAAATGAGTTTTCAAGAAGAAAATTGGTTCTGATGGAAAGGTAAAGACCTATAAAGCAAGGCTAGTAACGAAAGGGTTTCGCCAAAGGCAAGGAATCAACTATGAGGAGACTTTCTCTCCTGTTAACATGCTTAAATCAATTAGGATTCTATTAGCTATAGCTGCATACTATGATTATAAGATTTGGCAGATGGATGTGAAAACAACTTTTCTAAATGGATACATTAAAGAAAACATTTTCATGGAACAACCTAGGGGTTTTGAATCCCAAGATGGTTCCAAAGTATGCAAGCTGAAGTGATCCATTTATGGGTTGAAACAAGCTACGAGGAGTTGGAACATCCGTTTTGATGAAGCCATTAAGTCATTTGGTTTTATCAAAAATGAGGATGACCCATGTATGTATAAGAAGGTTAGTGATAGTGCTATCACTTTCCTTGTCTTATATGTGGATGACATTTTGTTGATGGGTAATGACGCAGGTATGTTGACAATGAAGGAGATGAAGCATGAAAAACAAAAGTTTAGATCATTGAAATTCAAAAATTTTCATCTAGGGTCACATGCATCATGCAAGATTTATTTTTATCTATTTAATTTCAATGATAATAGCATATTAAAACTCTTTTAATATATTTTGGATCTACATTTGCCATTTAAGGTTTTAGAATTAACAGATTAACTCATTAGAACCCTAGATTAGATCAAGAATAAGTGCACTAACTTTTTGATGCACTGTAGTGTGTTTGGTACATTTGGGATGCGTGTTAGGACACCAGATGTTGTCCCTCTAGCTTGTCCACACCAAGATCACCTATGGCAGCCCTTAAATAGCTTCTAAAGCTTTTTCTATAAATTAAAAAAATCAAGTTTTACCTTTTAAGAGATTACAGATGTAAACAGGACACTAGAAACAATTTGTAGTATTTTTAATTCAAGAGATTGTTTGCTAATCTCTTTGAATTGGTGAGAGATGAAGAAGAAGAGAAGCGAGCGGACTTCAAGGTGGCCAACCAAAAAAAAAAAAAAACCAGTAGCTTATTATATTTTCTTTTCTTAAGAACACTTATATAGCTAGGTCACCACTTAAAACACTTGTCACATGTCAGCTTCTGATTGGCTCTAGGTTTAATTTATCCAGTCACATTATGCCAAGTGTCAAACCTATATTTAATCTTGACTTTTATCATCTTACATGAATAAAAGACATATGGCAAGCTTATGTGTAGTACCATGTGTCACCATCTCATGGTGCCACATGTCACCCTCTGAAATGACCAAAATACCCCTGTGTCTTAATTTTGAGTTCTCTACCCAAAATAATTATTTCTCTTCTTCTAATCAATTTATATCAAATATAAATTAATTAATTAATTTCTTATTAATTAAATTCATATTTAAATACTTTAAATATAAATTTAACTTATACTATAAATCCAATAACCTAGATTTGGTTTTAAGTCATGCTAGGGACTTTGCAATCTAATTACAAAAAAACCTCTTTAATCAATTAATTAAACTCTTTAATTAATTAACTAAATCATATTTAATTTGGTGATTACTTGTTTATGTATGTGACTTACTAGGCTCATCACTAATTGGCAATGAGACATGATATCAACTCTTAATATCATCACAACTCTTTCTTACCACAAATGATTTCTCTAAACCATTTTATGCACTTCATAGACCATGGCTAACACCTAGCATAGCATGCCATGGCCACTCAATTAGTAATAAGGTTTACCTTAAATGAACCTATAATCATATGTTATCATGCACTAGAATCTCTTTGTTACAAAATCCTAACTCAAGTTGGAGTCGTGGTTTATGTCAAACCCCATTTGCTATGAATATTAGGTTCTCTTTTAATTCCAGTTCTTGATTAAAAAGATTTTCTCATCAGAAACTCTTTTCTGATTAAATCTATCTGTCCTGTCCAGGAACTTGAAACATCAACAATTAAATGACGATAGGATTTTATCCCTATTTACTTAGAGGAACAGATTCCATCTTAATCAACACCTACCTTCATATATAACTAGTAGGAGACGACAAATGCCCATATACCCATACAGATAAGTATGAAAGCAAAGATCAAACTCAAACCACCTATATACAAGCTAACTGCTATCTCAGTCTAAAGATTATATGCACTGATATGATTTATGACAATACATTGACAAGAGTAAACTCTATGTGCTTGTTATAAGTATCACTGGCTCGACCTACTTATCATGTATAAGTGCCTATCATGTTTGTCATATGGCATGAGACTCACCATTCCGCCTTATTTATGTAACATCCCCACTGTACGTGTTATGTACGTTCAGTTGTTCCAGTAGTCAAATAACAGTCCAGGTAAGTTAGGATGTCTAGAACTACACTTTGGTGATAGTAAACAGACATATAATGATGAAATAAATAAAAAGAAAATACAAGAAAAATCAAACAAAAATGAAAGAGAGACAATGAAACTAAGTTAAACGAAATGCACCACAAATGATGGGTGATCAGACCGAAGGCCGTTGCCGACCTCAGGACCACAGGGAACCCTCTGAATCTAATTTTGAGACATAAATAAAGGTTTATTGAAATGAAATTGACACTAGAAATATTAAATAAAAATTAATAAATTAGTATAAAGAAAAATGAAAAAAATCAAGAAACTGACAAAAATTAGTGTTACCGAAAAATCAGGAATATAACTCGAAGTGGGGTATTTTGGTCATTTGACACCTAGTATTGCCTTTTGACCTCAATTTCCATTAAAAGTAAATGATATTACACTTTAGAAATGACATGAAAAATTAAATTATGATACATTATGTAAATTGTGAAAGAAAGGAGGCAAATGTGTAAATAAGGGAAACTTAATACAATTAAACATTAAACCATTTATTAGTGCTCCACTAGCTATATTATAAAGTACATAAAATAAACATTAGTGGGCAGAATTGGGTCATCTTCAACCTTGAGAGAAAGCTTGCTGAATTGCTCCTCCCAAAAGCCTCCATGGCCACCATGTATGAAGCTTTCTCTCTCAATCATCAAGCCCTCATTTTCACTTGCTTCCTTCATTAAAGCTTGCCTATTCACCTTGGGGAAGATATTGGCAACAAGAAAAACCAGATTTGGTGAAGTTTTGATAAGCATCAAAAGTTGTAAGTGTCCAAAATCTCTCCCTTGCTTTAGTAAACCTTGTGTTTAGGTTGAGGTGAGTATTTTAGTGAAAAGAAATGAAAGAAATAGTGAGAAATGGACTTGTCCATTTTTGGCAGCCATGAACCTTTGTTGAGCTTAAGTTATTTTTACTTCTAATGAATGGAAATGAAGGTTAATTAATTCAAATGAAAGTTGTAGTAAGTTTGTATCTAAGTATGTGCATGTAGTGATTGAATTAAGGGTGTGAAATGGAACTTTGATGCCTTGAGCAAATTGCCATGTTTGGGAGCCCCTAATAGCATGAATTTGTGTGTGGACATGTAGTTATTAATGATGTATGCTAATGTTAAATTGTGGGCAGCAAGTGTAAGTTACATTGAAGTATGATTATGTTGAAGTGTATGTGTAATATTGATATTGAGATATGTTGAATTTTGGTATAAGTGAGTGTTGAACTTAGCGGTGAATTGTGTGCATTGAACACTTGAATATTCTGCCCAAAAGTGTTGCTGGAATTGTGTACAATATAGATATGGAAGTGTTATTGATTGAATATTGTTGTAATGAGGAGGAGAAGGAACATCAAATTGGGAGTGTATGTGCTTTGTGCAGGTTGTGTATTGAAGGCAGCACAATAATTAGGCCATAAGTGCTAAAATGTGAACCCAATTGGTATGAGGCCAATATGGGGTGAAACTAGACACCAAATACGCCAACTTTCATGTAGAAAGGTTTCCAAAATTTTGCCTAGAAACTGACCTTAAAAATGACCAAATCCGGATTAGTGCATTTAAGGCTTGAAAACTGACCATTTGGGCAGCAGTTAGTGTTTAGGCCATAACTCACTCAAAACAGGTCCAATTGACCTGAAATTTTGACCATGAATAGTTAAGACCTATATCTACAAGTCTTATGAAGACACCCAAGGCCAGAAATTGCGAGAACCAAGTCAAATGGCTTGCACAAGTTCGGGTACAAAATCTGCTGAACCAAAAGTGACCTTAAAATTGACCAAATTTTACACTAAAAGTGCAATCATTCAACTTTAGCAAATTGACTATATCTTGGTCTCCACAACTCTAATGACATGAAATTTTGCCCCCTGCAATAAGACATAGAGCTACAATTTTGCTTCTTTGACTAGAAGCTAAAAACAAGGGAAATAGGACTTTAAGCTTGACCAATCTAGCACACAAAAATTGAGAATTTGACAATTTGCATACTATGATGCTTGAAGCATTTTGGCAATGAATGCCAACTTGTAAAAATGGTAAATTGCACTATATTGGCAGCATATTGAGATATAAATTGTGACATATTGATGCTAGAAACAACTTATTCATATTACCTAAAAAGGTCAACATATGCATTGACTTGTGAATTATATAATAGTTAGTAAACTCCAAAATTGAAAATTAAACAATTAATTAATAATGTGCCCTAGTTTGCCTAGTTGACTAAGTATGAATAGGTTGGCATGCCAATAGGATTCTAACAATTTATTCTCAGAAATGGCTTTATGCCATATCGTGTTTTTACGCTTATTATGCCAAGATCAGGATATTAATAGCTTCTACGCCATATATATTGTGTATTTATTTTTGACTTATCGCCGATTGACTATATGGCTTTTTAGCCACGCTATTTGCACACACCGGAGACACTTTGTGACCGATGGTGTGACGCCCGAGGTACTAGGTACCGCAAAGGCCGTGATATCCGCTTATCCACCGCACGATATAGGCTACACTACAAGAATCCAAGTATCATTAAAAATTCAAATACATAAATCCAACATCGACATACAAAGACTCATCAAAAATTCAGAACACTTTATTTACTTTATTTTAGTGTATATTTCTTTATATTTGGCACCACTAAGCAAATTGCTTAGCAGCGTTGCTTTTGTAACGCATAGGTATTAGAGACACAAATGGGAGCCCAAAGCAGATCACGACCGGTGAGACATCGATCCGCACAGAGTCCAGAGTCATCTCGCATCGCATTGCATACATGGTAGGACTTAGGATATCTTGTATTTTGTACTTTTGTTGTATATTTGAAATTCAAATCAGATTTAGTAATGCTATGAAAACTCTAAAGTTTGTAATATTTTTGCACATATTAAATAACATGGAAATTTTCTCATATATTTAAATTATTATGGACTATATTATGGAATCAAGTAACGACCGTGAAAAGTCTATTGACTTTACCGAGAAATAGAGATCGTGGAAATATTTGAGATTTTGATATTATCATATTGAAC
>NW_026615187.1:0-27524 GCF_030052815.1 Hevea brasiliensis
AATTGAAGGTGAAACTAGGCACAAAATATGCCAACTTTCATGAAGGAAGCTTACCAAAGTTCTGCCTAGAAGGTGACTTGAAAAATAACCAAATCCGGATTAGTGACTTGAAAGCCTAAAAATTGACCATTTGGGCAATAGTTAGTGTTTTGACCATAACTTACACAAAATAGGTCCAATTAACCTGAAATTTTTACCATATATAGTTGAGACATATATCTACAATTCTTATGAAGACACCAAAGCCCAGAAATGGCCAGAACCAAGCCAAATAGCTTGTACAAATTCAGGTCTAAAAACTGGCCGAACCAAAAGTGACCTAAAAATGACCTAAAGTTACCATTTTGGTACATTCTGTCCAGCATTGGTAAATTGACCATAACTTGGCCTACACAACTCAGAATGACCTAAAATTTTGCCCCGTGTGCAATAAGACATAGACCTACAAGTTTGTAGTTTGGACCGAAACTTAAAAACTGAGGGAACTAGGTCATCCGGTTAGGTCAAATTAGTATACTGAAATCCGGCAAATTGCAATAAAATGCAATATACATGAAAATGAATTTGGTAACATGCACCAACACTAAAAGGCTATAAAATGTGACATATTGGTAACATTAAACCTAATTCACCTATAGTGCATCGAGGGTCAACATTTTAGGTTGACTAAGGAAAATAAGAGAATTCAATAAATTAATTATTAAGCCTTATTGTTAGAGACAATTTAAATGAGTACTGAAACACTTCAATTTGTGTGTTTCAATTAGCAAAGACTCAAGGAAGGGGAAAGAAACACTGAGTCAGAGCCAAGAGACAATTATCAGGGGTTTGTGCACAATAGTTATTTCTTTTGAATTTTTCAATTGAAATAAATTATGACAATTTGTATGTTATTGTTTTAAATTGTGAAAATTTGTTTGAATGATATTTGATGGATACTTATTGATTGAAAAACATTGTAAATGGTTTGAAACCACAGCTATCAAATATATTGATTGAATTCCTCGCTAGCTTGTCTAGTGGGATGAATTGACTTTGAATTCCCTCACTGGCTGAAGTGTTGAGGTGTGTGCCTGTTGAGGACGAATTGTAACACCCTCCCTGTAGCAACTCCGTACATTCTACTGTCCCGGTGACCAATGTCGGTCCGGACAGCTAGAACATCCGAAAAAATATTTAAACTAAAGTGAGGAACCATAATTAACTCAAATATTAATAAGAAAAATTTAGGAAAAATTTTAGAAATAAAGTACGACTAAGTTAAATGAGCCGGTGCCCAAGTGATGGGCAACTAAGTGGGAAGTTGCGGTTCTCGCAACTAGGAGCCCTAGACCCAGGGGAAAAATCATAAAATAATTTTTGGGACTCCAGAGAAGGGTCATTGAGGTTCCTATGGCATTAGAATGCTAAGAAAATACAAAGAAAAATTTTTCAATCGGTACAAACAATTTTGACCCGTTAAGCCAAACGGAGGGCATTTTGGTCATTTCGCCTTCAGAGGCGATTTTTGGCCGACTTGTCTAGTTAAGTAAATAATTATTATGATCTAAAATATGAATAAATATTGCTAAAAATTAAATTAAAAATGAATAGAAAAGAAAGAAAAAGAAAATGACTTAAATCCCTAATTATGACATCATTATGATGTCATTTAAATGCCTTCCACTAATCACCATTCAACAACACAATTAAAATTCTTTAAAAAGGGAAAAATGACAAATTAAGAAACCAATTTCTGGTTTCTTCTTCTTCATCTAGTCGTGACCTTCTCTTCCATTTCCCTCCATAAAAATTTTCTTTCATCACTTCCATTTCCCATGAATTCTCACTACTAAATCCTAGACATCTTTCATTTTGACATCCATGGAACTTCACTATGAACAGCTTGTTCTTGCATGTAAATAGTGGTTTGAATGATGATTTAAATGTTTGATTGTATTGTAGTTGAATTCCATGTGTAAGGTTTGATTTGAAAGCTTGAAAAGTGAAAATAGAATTGATGAGTATGTGTAAACTTGTGGCAGCCTCATGAAGAAGATTGAAGTGTTTGAGTTCATAAAATATTGTTGAATTATGTTGTCATTGATGGCAGCATGTGTATATAAATAATTATTTGAATTTGGACATGTAAATGAGGTATGTCATGTGGTTAAATTATTGTAAATGGACTTTGGAAAATTCTGTGTTATAGTGTGCATATTGAGAGTGATTACAAGCTGCCAAAATGACCAAAAATGTGAAGTAAAGTGTGTTAATGTTAAGGTACAAACCAGAATTGGCATGAAGGAAGTAGTTTGGTAAGTATAAAATGTGTAATTGGTATGTGATGAAGAAGTGTGTAGTAGGGTAGTGTGTGTTTTGGCTTAGAACCTTAAGTGTGTGACTTCAATTAGTATGAGACTAATTGAAGGTGAAACTAGGCACAAAATATGCCAACTTTCATGAAGGAAGCTTACCAAAGTTCTGCCTAGAAGGTGACTTGAAAAATAACCAAATCCGGATTAGTGACTTGAAAGCCTAAAAATTGACCATTTGGGCAATAGTTAGTGTTTTGACCATAACTTACACAAAATAGGTCCAATTAACCTGAAATTTTTACCATATATAGTTGAGACATATATCTACAATTCTTATGAAGACACCAAAGCCCAGAAATGGCCAAAACCAAGCCAAATACCTTGTACAAATTCAGGTCTAAAAACTGGCCGAACCAAAAGTGACCTAAAAATGACCTAAAGTTACCATTTTGGTACATTCTGTCCAGCATTGGTAAATTGACCATAACTTGGCCTACACAACTCAGAATGACCTAAAATTTTGCCCCGCGTGCAATAAGACATAGACCTACAAGTTTGTAGTTTGGACCGAAACTTAAAAACTGAGGGAACTAGGTCATCCGGTTAGGTCAAATTAGTATACTGAAATCCGGCAAATTGCAATAAAATACAATATACATGAAAATGAATTTGGTAACATGCACCAACACTAAAAGGCTATAAAATGTGATATATTGGTAACATTAAACCTAATTCACCTATAGTGCATCGAGGGTCAACATTTTAGGTTGACTAAGGAAAATAAGAGAATTCAATAAATTAATTATTAAGCCTTATTGCTAGAGACAATTTAAATGAGTACTGAAACACTTCAATTTGTGTGTTTCAATTAGCAAAGACTCAAGGAAGGGGAAAGAAACACTGAGTCAGAGCCAAGAGACAATTATCAGGGGTTTGTGCACAACAGTTATTTCTTTTGAATTTTTCAATTGAAATAAATTATGACAATTTGTATGTTATTGTTTTAAATTGTGAAAAATTGTTTGAATGATATTTGATGGATACTTATTGATTGAAAAACATTGTAAATGGTTTGAAACCACAGCTATCAAATATATTGATTGAATTCCTCGCTAGCTTGTCTAGTGGGATGAATTGACTTTGAATTCCCTCACTGGCTGAAGTGTTGAGGTGTGTGCCTGTTGAGGACGAATTGTAACACCCTCCCTGTAGCAACTCCGTACATTCTACTGTCCCGGTGACCAATGTCGGTCCGGACAGCTAGAACATCCGAAAAAATATTTAAACTAAAGTGAGGAACCATAATTAACTCAAATATTAATAAGAAAAATTTAGGAAAAATTTTAGAAATAAAGTACGACTAAGTTAAATGGTAGGTGCCCAAGTGATGGGCAACTAAGTGGGAAGTTGCGGTTCTCGCAACTAGGAGCCCTAGACAGGGGAAAAATCATAAAATAATTTTTGGGACTCCAGAGAAGGGTCATTGAGGTTCCTATGGCATTAGAATGCTAAGAAAATACAAAGAAAAATTTTTCAATCGGTACAAACAATTTTGACCCGTTAAGCCAAACGGAGGGCATTTTGGTCATTTCGCCTTCAGAGGCGATTTTTGGCCGACTTGTCTAGTTAAGTAAATAATTATTATGATCTAAAATATGAATAAATATTGCTAAAAATTAAATTAAAAATGAATAGAAAAGAAAGAAAAAGAAAATGACTTAAATCCCTAATTATGACATCATTATGATGTCATTTAAATGCCTTCCACTAATCACCATTCAACAACACAATTAAAATTCTTTAAAAAGGGAAAAATGACAAATTAAGAAACCAATTTCTGGTTTCTTCTTCTTCATCTAGTCGTGACCTTCTCTTCCATTTCCCTCCATAAAAATTTTCTTTCATCACTTCCATTTCCCATGAATTCTCACTACTAAATCCTAGACATCTTTCATTAAAACTTGTCTATACCTCTTTGGAAAGTGTTCGGCAGCCTAGAAAAAGAAAGAAAGTGAAGTTCAAGCTTGGGAAAATTCTACTCAAAAAGGTTAGTGCTTATTTTTGCATATATCTCTCTTATTCCATGTTAGGGACTTAAAATGAGTATGAAAGTGTAAATTAAATGAAATAAAACTTATGTGTATGTACACCATGGAATTCGGCAGCCCTAAGGAAGGGATAAGGTTGATTGTTTTGATGGGATTAGAATGCACTAGAGATGATGTTTAAAGTATATATATATATGGATAATGAATTAGTGTGTTTAACTAAGGTATGTTGTGTGAATTTGAAATGGGGAATTAGGGTTTTGGAGAGAAACTTGGACTTTGCTTATGTAATGGTGAATGAATATTCTAATGGTCAATTAGTGACCATTTGAGGTAAGTTGACCATAATTTGGAGTGAATTATAGCATGACAAACTGATTTGGTATGCTGCCTAGTGAGAGCAGCAGGTGTGGCTGTGAGTCCAGCCTGTTTGGACATCCATAACTTTGGCTGTGTAGGTTCAATTGGTGTTTGGCCAATTGGACATGAAACTAGACACATAATGGCACAACTTTGATGAAGAAACCATGCCCATAAGACCAAGCCAAGTGTACCAAAAACTTGCCCCAATCCAGGTGTCCTGCAACCAGTTTCTGCAGAATGGCCAAATGAACAGTGATTGTTCATTTGGCCATAATGTAGAATGGCCCAATTGACCTAAAATATTTACAGCAACAAGCTGAGATATAGACCAATAACTTTCATGAAGGAACCTCCCCCAAATTATGACCAGAACCTATTCAACAAGAGAGTGGAATTCTTTTCTTGCCTTGTAGATATGGTCAGTTCTGAAATTTTTCAATCCGGCCAGTTGTGGTTTTTGGACCATAACTTGAGCTAAAAAACTCCAAATGGAGTGATTCAAAAAAAAAAATTCAACTAGACAAAATAAGGAACAACTTTCATGTTTATCATTTTCCCAAATTCCCACTGCAACAGCAACTAATGGAACAGTAAAATTTGGGTTTAAAAACTGAAAATTCTGCTCCATAAATTTTAAGCTTGGAAATGATATTGTTAACCAATACCAACAAATTTTGAATGCAAAATGTGGTATGTTGGGAGTGTTAAAACCAATGTACCTATTTTCTATGCAAAAGTCAATATTTTTGTTGGTTAATGAAGGGAATAGTAACAGAAAAACTTGAAATTCAAAAATTGAAAGATTCAAAAGTGTCAAATGCCCTAGTATACCTAACAAGATTGGTTTAGATAGTTTGGCATGCCAATAGGGTTCAGTTAGCAGTACTGCACATGGCATTATGCCATTATATGATTTCATGGCTTTTAGCCATTCTAACCTTGTATTGAGATTTGGCCTTGTGCCTGATGTCATTACAGCTTATTAGCTGTTCTGTTGCACACCAGGAGATACATATGTGACCGATGGTGTGACGGCCCGAGGTACTTGATACCCAGTGCCAGTTTACCCGTTTATCGATCCGATCGTCGGTATAGGTTACTTGGGCAACCAAAAATGAAAGTGGATAAATTTTACGAAATAATGAATATAACAAGTACAAAATAAGTAAGACTACAAATACTCATTGAAAATTTAATTGCAATAAGACATCAATACATTCACTGCATATTTAATTTTCTGTTATTTCTTTTTATTTTATTATTGGCACCGCTAAGCATTATTGCTTAGCGCGTTGCTTTTGCCACGCGTAGGTTCTGGAGATACTGACCAAGAGCCCAGTAGACCACAGACTGGGTGAGACCTCCTGCAGCTCTGCATAGTGTCCGTGTCACCTCACCGTCATCAGTGAATTGGTAGGACACTAGGTTTTATTTTGAGATTTTGTGATTAACTTTTACTTCCTCATATGTAATTAAAACTTATGTAATGTATTTTGGTATTAATGTAAATAGTAGATATTGTGTTTGTGAATGAAAAAGTGAATATTTATTTATGACTTTTACATGATTATAATATGAGATGAATGATTGTGAAATGGAAATGTTGTTGAAAATCATATTGAGATTTTGATGATGAAATGGAGTTGGGATTGCTGGAAATGATTATTGGAAGTGTTTTTCACAGGTTCCGAAGAACTGTTTTCTCCATTTTTAGCCGGTACTCTGCCGAATTTTCTATAAAATTTTCGGAACCTCAAATAAATAATAATTTCAATAAATGACCTAAATAAGTTATATTTCACAAGTTATATTCAAAACGATAATAAAAATAAATTTGGGAAGAATAAAAATGATTGAGATGTGTCGACACCATATTTTGGCCGACCCCTAGAATCAATAAAAATTCTTCTTTGAACAGCTAATCACGTTTCCGATCCCTCTTTGATAGGCGGTCACATTTCCGATCTCTCCTCACAAAGAATTGAATCAATGCTAAGTCCTCACATTCATTAAAGCCTCGCCGATCTCTCAAATCATTTACCGACCTCTCAAACCCGTTGTCGAATTTCCGGACCTGTCGAGTATATTCCTGATCTCTGTTGATAAAATGAACTGACAATAGATCTTTTCCTACCTGTTTTATTACCGACCTCATTTCCAAATGTTTAAGAGCTAAAGTTTTGGTTCGATTTAATGAGGATTCAGATCTTAAGTGTTCGAGTTAAATTTTCAATCAAGTTCCGTTCAGCATTTCTTCCCTACCGATCTCGTGCTTAAAGTACTTTCCGATCTCTTATACTTAGAATAATAATCGCATTTAGTTTTCGATTTGCTGTGCTCATACAATCAAATACTCAGACAAACAATGGTTTAAAATTTTCCGATCACAACCATTCATTGAACAAAGAGGCATTTCATTTTATATCATAATTTGTACAAGTTATTGGTGGGGATCACCCCACTGATCTACATTCTCACTCTCTCTCTCACCCTCGGCTTCCTCCTCACTGTCCTCATCATCACCCTCGGGAGCCAGGTCGGCCTTCCAGGAGAAGTCCTCTTCAGGGTAGCGCTTCTGGAGTTCGGCTAAGAGGTCCTTGTGAGCATTCACATAGGTTCCTGCTATCCCTGTCACCATCTCTTCATCCTTCTCCTTAAGCTCCTCATCCTTCGCTTTAAGCTCCTCGTCTTTCTCCTTAAGCTCCTCGATGAGTTGGGCGACCTGAGCAGCTTCGTTGGCCTAAAGCGCCTGGACTTCTCCGAGAGCCCGATCCCTTTCAGCTAGGACACGAGTGCATTCGGCCTGTCTTCATAGTACTTTGCCCGTCCCTCAACTTGAGATATATAATCCCGAGCGGATGAGAGTTGGGATCGGAGGGAAGCCAATTCCTGATTTTTCTTCCCGATCTCTTTACCCAGACGCTGGACCTTTTCCCAAACCATGGTCTGATTCACCAGGCACTCCACATTCAGACTCATGGAGTGAGTCAAGATATCATCAAGGCTGCTCGAGGATAGCTGTCCGATCCTCGAAGAAAGATGGAAGACCCCAAGACTTGGGCAAAACCGGGGTTCTCGTCTGCATCAGTTATTTTCAAAGACTCCATTAACTTTTGGGCGCCACGAGAGGAGGTCCTCCCGGAAGATTGAGAAGGCCCCCTTTCCGTGCTTGGGACAAGCTGAAAGGGTCGGAGGTGCTCTTCCGATCTAGGAGGAGATCGGACAGCTTGATGGTTGGCGGTCCGAAGGTGGAGGCACCCTTGTACTTCCCAGTTCCACGACGGTGTTGAAGCATTTCGAGCGCTTCATCTCTTTTATCTTCGGAGATCTCCCTTTCCTTCTTCCGCTTCCTAGAACCCTCACCACCCGCCATACCGCACGGAAAAGAGGTTAGTGAGATCGCTAAGGTCTGAAGCGAGATATAGAAAATACCAATGCCGAGTCGGAGCGGAAGTTCACGATCTCGGCCGGTGATTAGCTGCATGGTCCAATGGTGTAGTTCGGATCACCGCATTTGGGCGAGAATATTTTAGAGTGGCGGCCTGACTCTTCAGATCCATCACTATTAAGCCTTCCTCTTGACTCAGGGTAATGTGTTTCGGAAGCAGGGGCCCCTGGTACCACCAGCTACGAGGAAAGTCCTCAAAGCAGCTCGGATCTTTACTCCTCAGAATGAAGAACCGGTTCTTCCAATTCTTAAGGGATGAGGCGGATCGGAAAAAGGGCGCAATGAGGCTTCGCTGAAAGAACCGATGTTCGTCATCCTTTCGTGAGTTAGTGCATGCAGCTCGGCGAACACCTTAGCCATAGGTCTGATTCCCTTAGCTCGGCATAGACCTCGGAAAGCTACCAAGATCCGCCACGAGTTGGGGTGAATTTGAACAATGGATGCTCGGTGAAGTTTTAGGACCTCCTTATAGAAATCGTCTAGAGGGAACCTCAGACCGGCCTTTAACTGTTCCTCATACACCATAACCATGTCATCCTCTTCAAAAGAATGATCGACACGAAGATCGCCATGGCACTTGATCAGCTCATATGAATCAGGACAAATATTGTATTCTTGAACAAACGATTGCGGTCGGTTCTCGAAGAAGCAAGCGGAAGCTCGTCTATAGGAAGGGTCTCTCTCCTTGAAGTAGGTGCAAGCCTTGATGGTATGACCCGCCCCCAACCTAGAGCAGAGACCCTAGGGGGTTTAGGTTGCGTGCTTGGCCCGACTACCTCTTCTTCATTGGAAGACCATGAAAACTGAATGGAAGGGGGGCTCGCCGCTCTCTGACCTTCGGCACCGCTCATTTTCAAAAGAAACAAAGAATTTAAACTAAAAAAGGATCAAAGCCCTTACAGATGCGATCGGCGTCGGAAGAACTTGAGAAGCGAGAGAACTTGAAGTTGTGGCGAGGATTGAAAATGGAATGAGAGAATAAGCGGCTAACCCTCCGCCCCTATTTATACTAGTCAGAGCATTTAATGCTCGCGAGGTTCTAAGCGGCGCATCGATTGGTGGGACTCGGCGGTGTTACGACACTTCTCTCAAATATCCGAATGTTCAGAGATCGATTAATTGGAGATCAGCATAATAAGATCAGTTAAGTGTCATTCAGGTAAAGAATCAGATCGGATAACCACATTAGAGATCGGAAAAATAATCAATGCAAAAATAATAAGATGATAACCGATAAAATAAAGTCTTTATTTTCAAAAGATCGGAATACATCATTTGGGCGATCTCTAGGGATCGGATTACACTAACATTGGATCACATCATTTCTGTGATCTCTAGAGATCGGATTGCATTGAAAATAAAATACATCATTTGGGCGATCTCTAGAAACCGGTGGAACATCCTATCTAAAAGGCCTATGTCAAAGCCTAGTCTCGTGGCTGAATCAAAAGACGTGTTTGACTAGGAGACCGGCTGTTGACATCGGATAGATGTGCAGCTTAGATGGGGTGACTATGACTCCCATGAAGATGAGAGACATAAATCGTCGATGTTACCACCGAAACCGACCATTGTCGGAACACCCAATGTGGAAGAAAGACGATGTCGGAAAACCCAATGCGATGAGAAGCGAATGAACTTCGGTTGAGCGACTCGAGATCGGTACAACCGAGTCCGCATGTCTGGTCGGTCAAATCGGTCCTCTCACCATCATCGATTAAGGTCATTCGATCAAGGATCGTAAATTTTCGATCGGTGAGTAAAAGAGCCCATCGAAAAGATCAAAGCCACGATTATAGCGAACTTCCACCGGGCGGCTAGAAACGGGGTAAGTAAGAAAGGAAGAGAGGAAAGTCGGATGAAGAAAATGTCTCGTCGACGGGGTATATATAGGGGAAAAATGAGCATTAATTGCTAGCGAAAGCAGCGGGCGCTTGGGAATCGAGGACAATTAATGCTTTGACGGACGGACGAGAGAAAAGGAGAGATCGAAATAATAGATCGGAAGGTGGGAGACCAGCATGAAAGGTCGGAAAGAACATGTGAAAGAGATCGAGAAGAGGAGGATCGGTAGGCAAAAGAATAAGACAAATTCCAATAAGTCGTCGAGAATCGGTAGAGGTAGTTAAGGCGTTGCGAGCGAGATCTCACATACGCCTAAGAATCGCCATAATCTTGACAGTGCGGGGTATGTCATGTGATCTGTACATCCCAATCTCCACCGTTGATCCCACTTGTAAGGACAAACCGGAACCCTTAGATCAAGAGAGAAGACGACAATACCAGCGTCTTTCGCTCTTAACCCTCGGATCGTTCCGGACAAGGAAATTTGGGACCGTCAGATGGAAAGAAGAAAAGGACAAATATTATGAAGAGTGATCTCAACCATTCATTTCGATTCTCTTTAATTCCTGAACCTCCGATCATGTCCTTCGAAATCTTGACCCTCCATCTCCCTCAAAATAAATCCTGACCCTTCACGAAGAGCACCCGATTCCTATAAATACCTGCATAAAAACTGTTCAAGGGACGGGCAAGAAAATAGACAAGAGGCTGTTATTATAGCAGAGGAACTCTGAAATTTCATTTAGTTTACTACTCTGCTACTTAGAAGTGTCAATCAAAAAGACTTTGGAAACAAGTTTTCTGAAGTGTTTTTCTTGAAAAGATTCTGAATACTGGAACTCTACATTTCCAGTTTGTTCATTATCTGGTCACACTCTCACTTTCTGCCTTTTATCATTTTTGTCCAAGCTCAACTTCATTCTATTCGGTTCTTTTCATCTTGATCTGATCGCATTTTAGCTAATCACCCTCCAGTTCACGAAGAACACCACCCCTCAGGCCAATCAATCCTTGTCTTATCACTATTTGGCACCCCATAGTTATTTTAGTAGCTTTGGCTCCTCACAGGTAAGAGCTCATACTACTGTTTTATTAAATGCTTACATTTACTTTACGTATTTTCTTTGTTTTTCTCACATCTGTGACTTTCTACTTTTGCACAAGCGATCCCCAAAGAATGTTCTTGTAGAGCTCATATCACTGTTTTATCGAGTGTCTATATTTACTTTCTGCATTTTCTTTGTTCTTCTCACATCTGTGACTTTCTACGTTTGCACAAATGATCCCCAAAGAATGACACTCTCAAATCATCTATTTAGTGATCAGTTCATTTTTATTAATCTTCATCCTTTTTGAAAGTAAGTTTTCTAACTCCTAGTAGTATGTAAGTGGTTGGGTAAATGTAGATAACTGCAACTTAGGGGTCTCTTTTAAAAGAAAGAACATGAATAACACGTCAGGAAGATAGCCAAACTATTAGGCTGACGTAAACAGCAATTCGGCAAGGTGTCATAAAGCGAAATAGAACCAAAGTAAACATAACAGAATAGATCGGATGTTAATAGATATTGGTAAAATGACTACATGAAAAGGTCAGTGAATCAAGTCTAGTGTTCCCCGTTCAGCCACAGGATGTCCAGAAACCTTATCCCCGGCATTTTTGAATGTCGGAATTCTTAGTTTTAGGTTCTTAGGACCCGTAGCTGTGGTTAAATTTTTAAAGGTCGGAAAAGTCTTTGTCCGAGTCCCGTCAAAATAGAAGGGGTCGGAAGAGTCCTTATCCTATCCTTGCCTAAAAGTTTTAAATCAACTCTTAAAGGAGATCGGAGGAGTGTTCTTATCCGGTCTCCCTTCAAAATTTTAATAAACATTAAATAGGGATCGGAGGAGAGTTCTTATCCGGTCTCAACTCAAAACATTAATAAATAACTCTAAAGGAGATCGGAGGAGGGTTCTTATCCGATCTCCCCTCAAAACAATAAATAACTTAAAAGAGATCGGAGGAGGTTCCTATCCGGTCTCCCCCAATTTTAATAAATAACTCTAAAGGAGATCGGAGGAGGTTCTTATCTGGTCTCCCCCAAAATTTAATCAATAACTCTAAAGGAGATCAGAGGAGGGTTCTTATCCGGTCTCCCCTCAAAATTTTAATAAACAACTTACAAGAGATCGGAGGAGAGTTCTTATCCGATTCTCACACCCGTTCACTAAGGTTGTCTCATTTACTTATGTATCTGGGTGATCCAAATTTAGTGAAAAATCAAATATTCCTTCTACCAAAAGGATTAACATTGCCGTCTAAGCCTTCCTAACTAATTTATAAGGGCCTTGAGAATTAAATCTACTTACCCTTATTAAGGGACGAGGTGGGGTGCCTAACACCTTCCCCACGTTACGGACCCGAACTTAGAATCTGTTTTGAAGTGGTTTCATTTTTAATTTAACTTCTCAAATGGTTTTCTTTAGTTTCCCTCAAAACTAAGGTGGCGACTCCTCACTCTTTCCCACTTCGGTGAGTGATCGTCCAGGCGACCGCAAAATCCATTGCGACAGCTTGGCGACTCCACTGGGGATGTATCCCAAGTCTAGTGGTCCAAAAGTAGATTTAATTTTGTCCGATCAAATCTTGTCTGATCAAATTATAGTTAGATAGGTTCACTCGGCGATGTCTTATATGTTAATTATTATTACTGCTAACTATTTTGTTTTGCCTGTTCTATCTCTTACAGTGCTCTTCATTTCAAAAGGGAAAAAATGGAAAAAAATGGAAAAATAAAATCCCCCTAAATTGGGAAGAGGTAAAGGTGTCCCTTCACACACTGAACACTCACACAATGTCCTCACACACTATGGTCCTAACCCGGGCTTTCTTACCCTTTTAGGAAAGTAGGAGGGAGTCATGTAGCGGTGCAGTGGGTTTTACCCGTTAGTATCAGTGAAGGCTTACGCTCAAATTGAAACTCGCTCTATCCTTTGTGATACTCGTGGAATTTTCCGATAACATCATGGGGGTAGAATGGGCTCTCTTGTTTCTGATGAGGGCAATTTGGGAACCTGTGGCTTTTAGAAAATTAGCTCCTGAGCTAAACTATCACAATACTTGAAGGCCGTAGTAAACTACCTCATAAGATAGAACTATCCAGGTAGGTAGCGCTCACCCGGTGTTAGGAGTCTCCCTACTATAGGACAAAAGGGGCATACTTTCTCTTACCCTATTGCCTTTAATTTCCTTTTGTTCATTTCTTTTGAGGGTAATCTTGAATCCTACTAGAACACCTACACATTTTCCTACTTTGATAAATGTGTGCGTGTCACTCTGTCAACGATATGATTCAAAGTTACCTAATTTGTCTTACTAACGAATTTTCTCGAGCATTACCAAGCCAAGAGTGCAGAAAGGATAGGCATCATTTTTATCATGGCATCCTCGAGTCGATGGCGAGAAAAGGTTGAGAATGCTAAACTTTGGTCCAAATCGGCTCATAGTCGGTACCCTCACAAAATGATGCTTAGAGGCATCTGCTGGCTCGCTACCTTCGCTAGATCTGAATAAAATAGAGTCGGAATGAACGACCTAGAGAGTGCATCTAACGGATGGAGGTCGCTTCCGATCGGGCCAAGTGCGTTTTGAAGAGAAATGCGGGAAGATTGCAACTTTAATGCGAGTCAAGGTCCAAATCCGGCATTAAAAGCCATGTTGTCGGTTTGGAATCCTAAATATGGGGTATTCTCTTTCAATGACATTGATCGGCCCCCACTATGGAAGAATATCGAGGCATTCTTTGGGGATCCCATACTCATTGCGAGAACGGATCTACTTACACCTCGAGCATAGGCAAACACAGAAGCGGTTGGCTCATATGTTGGGTTCTCCTCGAGGAAGTAAAGTCAAAAAGCGCCAAGGAAAAACACATGGTTGGTATTGGACATACCTCCGGAAATGTTTAGATCAATGCCTCAAGAAAGCAGTGGGATCGGGCTTGATGGCTCTCGCTTTGGGAATCTACGATGCGATTATGTTCCGGGACCATTGGGAATCATAACTTGCAGCGGTGGAAGTGTTACGGGCGGTGGAAAGGCAGATTAATCCAATACGCAATCCTTGCGGAGACTTTATTAACCCTTACCTCTGCGGACAGGCGGAGGATCCCTTAAGTGTTGTTCTCAAGCTGTTATACCTCTGGATTATCGGTCACATGTGTCTGTGGAGACAAAAGGATTGACTTGGTACCTTGACCAGCCTCCCATTGAGAAGATGATCCGGTTAGTGATCGGCCGAAGAATGAAAAACAATGGTGGGAGCAGTTTTGAGTTTCAATAGCCATGATTCTTGTTGGAGGAAGGCGTGGGCGTCAAGCCAACCCGTTTTGATCGATGCGAGGTATTCGATCGGTGTCCACGATCGAATGTAACCGGATACACAAGTTACACTCGGCATTGGTAATGAGGCGATTCGGCTCAACACGATGCGTGATCAACATTGAAGAATACCACCAAGGTCGCCTACCACGAGCTCAAAGGAGAAGAAGGGTTGAAAAGGCTCGCAAATCTTGGGAAAAGCGTCACTCGATGGAGAGATCGCCTAAGGGCCCAAGCACCTCGGCGATTATCTTAAATGGAGAGGCGGGGGACCGAGAACATTCAAGCTGTGAAATTCGAAGACGATAACCGCTCGAGATGTCCCATTAGAAGAAGCGAATGGCCATCTGGATGACTCACTCTGAGAGGCTAATCACGAGAACTCACAAGCTGAGGAACAAATAAAGCAGTGAAGGGCCAACAGAAACTTAAAAGGAGAGTAAGAAGACTTAAGGAAGAGGTAAGGGCCGAAAGGATGGGATTCGAGGAGCAAGAGGTGCGATGGGAAAAGGAAAAGACTTTCTTCAAGTGAGACCAAAGAAACAAAAGTGCATAATAGTAAGCTTCAGGAAAAGATAAAATACCAAGAGATACTCATCGAAGAGTATAAGCAAGAAAACAAAAAGAAGAAGCTCGAATTGAAAGAACAAGCACTACTCATCAACGATATCTTGAAAGAGTGTGCTAAAGAAAGGAAAGAGAAAGAAAAACAATTTGCTCTCTATCAAGGGTGAAAGAGAATGTTGACCATTTGGAGAGAACAATATGCAGGAAAACAAGAATTATTAGGAATCAAGTGCGCTCTGAAAGCATTCGACCCCGCCAAGCAAGAAGAAAGGTTATATGAGTATCTCAGAAAATGTCATCTTATTATAAAGAACCTTCCAGAGCCTAGGCCAATGTAAAAGATACGATGTACAAATTACTTAGTTAATGAATTGATTTTTGGACCATTGTTTAGCAAAATTTGTGAATGAATAGTATGACTCCCGTAGGAACTTCCTCACTAGGGTTATGTGAAAAATTGAAATGCGCTATATGGACAGGTATCATAAATGTGCATTCAATCCCGTCATTCACGGTCAGACTATCAAACGATGCCATGATAAAGCTGAGGCGATTATCCTTTTCTGATTTCAACTTTGGCTCTCAAATGCCACTGTATCCTTCGTCCAGACCAGGACTTTTAGTTTCTTTTCAAAATTCGAAGTTTAGTTAAAATTTTCTTTTTTTACCCCTCATAGGAAATCAATATTGCTTCTAACAATGCAAGTCTGACCAAGCACACGGTTCAACCCCAGCGAGTGTACTTAACAAGGTCTCGAACAAGAAAACTAATGGAAGACCAGGAACAAGTCTGAGAACCTACGAGGGCAAGTGTGCGAACTAAAAGACCGAGTTTGAGAACTTATGAAGATGATGAGGAGATGTCCCAAAATAGGCCCACTTCGACCTTAACCTACCATTACCTCCCCACCTCCTACAGCGGTTGATTCTCACTCGCTTCAACCTCCTTCACTTTCGACCATCGATCCGGACGGCCGTCACTGTCAATCCGGTGACCATAAATAATGACCTACCTTTTTCCTATTACGGCTATCTCAAATGCGAGCCTCACCCTTCAATCCCGATCCCTCTAGTTTACTCCACCCCTCGGCTCGGTTGGAGGAGCGCATCATCTGATGGAAGGAGAATATAGGGCGAGAGAAAGCAGAAACTATCGGCTCTAGAAGAAAAGGCGAGAGCAATAGAAGGGCTGAACATGTATGGTTCGATCGATGTGTCATCAACGAGATTGGTGCGGATGTGGTGGTACCACCCAAATTCAAGGTTCGGATTTAGACAAGTACACGGAAACTCAGATCCCCGCATCCACTTGGCAACCTATATTGCCAAAATATGCGCTTATGAAGGCGATAGACTTCTCATTCACTTCTTTCACGAGAGCCTCTCGGAGCGGCTACGAGATGGTGTATACAATTGGGCGAGAGCAAAGTGCACTCTGGAAGGATTTAGCCGATACCTTCCTAAAGCGGTATAAATTCAATTGTGATGCGGCACCCACAAGGAGGACCTCGAACACAGTATAGAAAAGGCAGGAAGGTTTCAAGCGGTATGCCCAACGATGGAGGGAGAAAGGCTGCGAAGTATATCCTCCGGTGACCGACAATGAACTCTGCTCCTATTCATCGAAACATTGAAGGCTCCCTACTTCAACTTTGATGATTGGAAATACCTCCACGACTTCTCGGATATCATCAAGGTGGTGAGAGAATTGAAGCTAATCGAGAATAGGAAGACTACGGGAGTTGGTGAGAACCACTGTGAAGAAAGGCCGACTTTGGCAAGAAGAAGGAGGGTGATGTGCACTCTGTCACCGTCGAATAATTACCCCAATTTCCCCAAAATAGCTACGGCCATATCCTCCCTCTCATGGCGGACCATATAAACATTCCACCTTCTTTCCCTAATTATCCACAACCACGCCCACAATCGCCCCACCTACAAATTTCCAACCAAGACCACCTCCTCCTCGGCTCAACCTAGACCACCACAGAACAACCCGAGACCTCCAAGGAACCACTGATCCACCTCTTCCCCTCCTCTCGGTGAAATATACCGATACCTTGTCGGTATAAACCAAGTGTGCCGATCCTTGGACCCAATCCGGTAGCCATATCCCGGGTGGTATGATGCCCTTGCCGTTGTGAGTATCATGGAGGAGCACAAGGGCACTCAGCAAGCAAGCTGCGGGGCACTCGGAGGAAGAGTGCGCTTTTAATCCAGCGGGTGGTTGAAGATCGAGAAATGGTTCCCTCCCAATGTTACCTCAAACCCCTTTGCCTAACCACAATGCGGGCGGTGGTGTAAATATGATAGAGTCTAAGGGAGAGGATCAACACCGAAGTGGATGAGCTGGTTCCATACTTGAGAGATTTTTCTTGTAGCAACGAGGAAGGCTACCTTTGCCCTCGGTGGCGGGATTCGAAGAAAGTGCAGTGTCCTTACCATGGAGAAGCGGTGACCACAGTGCGAGATTGTGAGGAGTTCGGGCAAGAAGTCCGGAACTTATTGTCTCTCGGGGTTACGAGATGCGGACAAAGTGAAGACGGAAAAAGGAGTGAACACCACTGGATCTGACGAGCAGCTTCTACCTCCAAACCCGAATCACCTTCTCACCGGTAGCCTCACCGCCGTGCTGATTATCAAACTCCACCTCGGCTCCCCATCACCAATACTCACGCTATCCCTTGGAACTATAACTTCCAAGTTTTTACTCGAGGCGTCAAGCGGTACATCCGCTCCTAGTCTTGCCTCACCTCGGCACCACAAAACCATGTTTCGCTCCTCACGAGCACTTGAGAATGACTTATCTTTGGACTGCTAGCAACATTACTCCCCAAACCGGTTCTCGGCCCGTTATTGCAGCGAAATCCTCTCCACGAGCAAGAAGTCGAGTTTATAACTTCGAAGTGGGAGGTGTTCGGGAGCGAAGAAAGAGAGAAGAGAAAGGAAAAGTAAAAATGGGAGAGTCATCCGAGAAACACGGAAGAAGAGGTTGAGAAAGCGAGAAGCGAGCCTATTGAGCACAAGGAAGATGAAGAAGCTGCTCCAAATAATGAAGCGAGCGAGTATGATGTGGTGGAAGCGGTTGAGAAAAACACCCGCCGGATTTCACTTTATCACGATCTGAGCTCGGAAGTGCAAGCAAGCCTTACAAAGAATCTGGATCAAGCCTTTGTGAACCAGACATTACTCGGGGCAATTTGAGAAGATAGTAGAACAAATCCAGGCATCCAGCTTTGTATCCTTTTCTGAAGAGGAGGTAGACCCCGCAGGCCTAGGGCACAATAAAGCTCTACATGTAACTGTGAAGTGTAAGGGTTGTATAGTGGCCAAGGTCCTCATCGATAACGGATCAGCCCTCAATGTCTTTGCCTAGCGCTACCTTAGCAGTGCCGGTCGACCAATCATATATCGTCAGTGCTATGGTGGTAGAGCCTTTGGCGGTACCGGGAGAGAGGTCTTTGGGAGACATTGACTTGCCAATCCAAGTCGGTGCATGCACTTTCAGCGTCACGTTCGGTGATGAACATTGGCGGCTTACACTATCTTTGTTGGGAGGCCATGGATCCATTCGCGAATCTTTGTTCCTTCGACTTTGCACGGAAGATCAAATACATTAAGGGCGGCAAAATCATCAACTGTGAGGCGAAGAGGCCATCTTGGTCACCAAGCGCAATCACTTCCCTATGTGGAAGCGTAGAGAATCGTTGGAGAGTTCTTTCCAGGCCCTTGAACTGCAAGATACCGGGAAGGAGGGGGCTATGGCTATGGTAGCCAAAGTGCTGTCAAAGAACGGGTATGAAGAGGGTAAAGGCCTAGGCGCCACGTTACAAGGGATCGTGGAACCCATACCGGCTATTCAGAAGGTGGGTCGTAGTGGTTTGGGATATGAGGAGGATGCCCTCGTGGATGGGCGATTCTGGATGAGGAAAATACTTCGGGATCAGAGGTTTGACCAAAAGATGGGAAAGATGAAAATAGTCCCAAGGATCACGGAGATCTTCACCAAACCGGTCATTCAACATCAGGCAAATCTGGAAGAATCACCCGATGATCCATCCATCGATGTCATCCAACTGGACTCCTTGTATGAGGCCCTAGTCTCGCCAGTAGTTGAGGGGCAGGAGCTGAACAACTGGACAACGGAGGATATCCCTGTACTCAATCTCGAGTAAAGTACCTCTGGTTATCTACACTTGATCACTTTGTCCATGGTGACAAGTGTAATACTGTAAATGGACCTTTTCTTATGGCAATATTATTAATGAATTGATAGCGCATTTTTAAATCCAACACTCTCTTTCTTTCCTTTTTAAATTCCATCCTTATAACATGTTCTATTCTTTATTCATTCAGGACCATTCATCAATTAACACCTAATAATCCAATAGACTCAAAAATCCCTCAGTTAATTTTGAAATCCCCATAAGCGCCATTACTTCAAGTGATTACGAGGAAGACCTCACGGAAGAAGGCGATGAAAAGATGAACCCTCCCTCATGCCTTGTGAAAGCGAAAGCGCGCACAATAAACTTAGGCACGGAGGAAGTAAAGGGAACTTAAGGTAGTGGAGAGTAAGGAATTGGGAGATATGATGCATGCAGCAGGAATTCCTCGGCGTGTTTTCTGGAGCTATGATGATATGGTGGGTTTGGACCCTCGGATAATGCGCACAAAATTCCCTTAATCCGGGAACAATTCGATGCGAGAAACTAAGGAGAATGAACCCGATACCTTGCTCAAGGTTGGGATGAAGTCAAGCGATATGGCGGATTCTTGGAAGTGGTCAAATATCCCCAATGGGTGGCTAACGTCGTTCGGTAATGAAGAAGGGCGGGAGAGTCGAGTGTGCGTTGACTACGGGGACCTTAATAAAGCTAGCTTGAAGAGCGATTTCCCTCTCCCCACATTGATGTGTTAGTTGACAATCTTTGCGGGATTGGGCGGTGTTCGTGTATTGATGGGGCATCGAGTACAATCAGATCCCAATGGGCCGAAGAAGACAAGGATAAAGCGCTTTCATCACTCAATGGGAGTATTTTGCTATCGGGTCATGCCCTTCGGGTTGAAAAATGCGGGGGCTACTTACCGGTAGCGCAATGGTCACATTATTCCATGACATGATGCATAAAGAAGTGGAGGTGTCGTGGATGATATGATCATCAAATCCGGGAGAAGAGAGCCACGTTCGGGTGATGAGGAGGGTATTCGAAAGGCTCGGGAAGTACCACTTGAAGTGAACCTGCTAAATGCATATTCGAGCTAAATCGGAAAGTTGTTGGGATTCATAGTAGCGAGAAAGGGATAGAAGTAGATCCGGACAAGGTTCGAGCTATTCAAGAAATGCCATCCCCAAAGCGAGAAAGGAGGTGCGCGATTTTCTAGGAAAGTTGAACTACATTTCAAGATTTATTTCTAATCTCACTTGCCAAAGTGAGCCTATTTTTAAGCTACTCCGGAAGAACAACTCTACTCAATGGGATTAATTTTGTCAGGAGGCTTTTGAGAAAATCAAGCGATTTGTCAAACCCACGATATTGGTCACTTTGTGGCGGCGGGCCTCGATCCTGTACATGGCGTCCAACGAATTCTATGGGATGTGTTTTGGGACAATATGATGATACCGGCCGAAGAGAGAGGGCCATTTATTACCTAAGCAAGAAATTCAACGATTGTGAGTCAAGGTATTCTTCCTTAGAAAAGACTTGCTGCGCGTTAGCCTGGACAGCAAATCGCCTCAAGCACTACATGTTGAATCACAAGACATGGCTCATCTCCAGGATGGATCCTATTAGATATGTATTCGAGAGCCCATTCGTGCCAGGAAGGATAGCCAAGTGGCAGGTTATACTCTCGATGCGACATAGTCTACATGACCAGGAAAGCGGTAAAAGCAGCGTAATTGCTGACCTCCTAGCAGAAAATCCTATCCAGGATTATGAAGCTCTGGATTTTGAGTTCCCTGATGAGCATATTAATGAAGTAGACTGCGAAGAGGAAGGATCAACCGACGTATGGGAAATGTATTTTGATGGGGCAGTCAATTTATCCGGAAATGGAATCGGAGCTGTATTGGTATCCCCGGACGGAAAACACTTCCCGATAGCTGTCAAGTTGAGGTTTGGTATACCAACAATGTCGCGAGTATGAAGCTTGTGTGATGGGTCTACAAGCTGCTATCCAAATGAAAATCGAGAAAGTTGGAGGTGTCACGGAGACTCGGCTCGATAATTTATCAAGTCAAGGAGAATGGCAAACTAAGGATCCCAAGTTGATCCCATATCGAAGTACTTCTGGGTGATCAAGGAATTGAAGAAATCTCTTTCACTCATCTTAGCGAGGACAAGAATCAATTTGCGATGCTTTAGCTACTCTAGCCGTTATGGCCCAAATGGAAGAAGGCGGACAACTCAAGCATTGAGGGTTAAAGCAAGGGATGAACGACCCTCGCTTCACGATTGAAGAAGAACCGATGGAAAGCCTTGGTATCATGACATCACAGTCTCTTGTAGAACGGAGAATTCCTCGAGGGCAACCAAAAATGAAAAGAAGATGATTCGGAGATTAGCATTGGGATACTTCCCGATGGAGAAACCCTATACAAGAGGAGCTCCAACGGCGAATTCGAGATGTGTAGATGCAAAAGAAGCAAAGAATCCTCTTTGAGACACATGAGAAATTGTGCGACCCATGCCAATGGACACATGATGGCTAAGCAAATCATGCGGCGTGGGTATTTTGGACCACAATGGAGAGGATAGCATCGAGTATTTCCGGAAGTGCCATAAGTGTCAGATCTATGCCGATCCGATAAACGTCCCACCTCATAAACTGTTCAACCTCGTCTCACCATGGCCTTTCGCAATGTGGGGCATCGATGTGATCGGTCCTATCAATCCTAAGGCATCCAATGGGCACAGATTCATCCTAGTGGCCATCGACTATTTCTCCAAATGGGTCGAAGCAACGTCATACGCCCACATCACACAGAACACGTTTCTCAAATTTTTCAGAAGTAATATCATCTGTCGGCATGGTCTCCCGAATGAAATTGTCACTGATAATGCCAAGAACTTGAATGGATCGAAGATTCAGGAACTATGTGATCGGTACAAGATTCGGCATCTCAATTCCTCCCCGTACCGTCCCCAGATGAATGGAGCGGTGGAAGCCGCTAACAAAAACCTCAAGAGGATAATCCGGAAAATGACGGTCACGTATAGGGATTGGCATGATATGCTTCCCTACGCTCTTCATGCATATCGAACTTTCGTAAGAACCTCGACCGGGGCAACTCCGTACTCACTGGTTTATGGGATGGAAGCAGTACTCCCTATTGAAATTGAAATCCCTTCCCTAAGAATCCTGAAGAAGTCAGGAATTGATGAGTCAGAATGGATTCAGTCAAGGTTAGATCAGTTAAACTTGCTTGATGAGAAAAGGTTAGCAGCAGCATGTCATGGGCAATTATATCAGAGGAGAATGGCTAGGGCATTTAATAAGCGTTGCCGCGAATTCCAACCGGGGACTTAGTTACGAAGAAAGTCTTTGTCAAACCAAAAGCGATCCCGGGGCAAATGGTCACCAACCTACGAGGGACCTTATGTGGTTAAAAAGGCATTTTCCGGAGGAGCCTTGATCTTGACCCAAATGGACGGCGAAGAGTTTTAGAGACCCGTGAATGCCGACACTGTCAAGAGGTATTATGCATAAACGAGTAAAGGATGAAAACCCGAAAGCGCGTCCAAAAAAAAAAAAAAACAAAAAAAAAACAAAAAAAACTTGGGGTGAAAACCCGAAAGGGCATCCCAAGAACCAAAACGGAGAAATAAGGAAGGGGGTATGAAACCAAGGATGGAGACCGTTACGACAGGAGGCTTGCGGGAACTTGAAATAATGGCGGTTAAAGACTTCAAAACCAACTATAAGGATTATGTGAAATCTATCTTTGTACCTTCCCTTTCAAAGTCTATCCATGTTTCTCTTGAAGCCATAATAAAGTCATACTTTATTCCATACCTTTTGTTTTCCTATTTACTCACCTTTTAATACTGTCCTTTATCTTTGTTTAATGTGCTATTAATTAGTTAAATTTTTGCCATAAGATTTGAATTCAAAAATTGATAACCTCACGTACTTTATTATGAGATTTGCAGGGAATGGCCGTTCAAAAAAAAAAAAAACTAGAGGTGAAAACCGAAAGTAGCTTACAGTTAAATGGACGGAAAGAAAGTGAAAACCATGAGCGCTTTCCATAGAATAAGAAGAAAATCGGGAACAGAAGAGGGGCATTTGAAGAAATGGGGTTATAGGTCAAGTCTTGCAACTTCTTTTCCGTTAATCGTCGGCCTTCGGTATCTTGTTAAGTACACTTCATCAGGGAAGAACTTCATGTGTCAGGGTTAGACTTGCCTTGTAAGTTGATTTTAATTTCCTGCAAGTTGATTTTAATTTCCTGCAATTTACATTTCTGCTATCCTTGATCTAAGTTGATTTTAATTTCCTGCAATTTACATTTCTGCTATCAACCTCTGGTTCCTTGATCTAAGTTGATTTTAATTTCCTGCAATTTACATTTCTGCTATCAACCTCTGGTTCCTTGATCTAAGTTGATTTTAATTTCTTGCAATTCACATTTCCACCATCAACCTCTGGTTCCTCGATCTAAGTTGATTTTAAATTTCCTGCAATTTACATTTCTGCTATCAACCTCTGGTTCCTTGATCTAAGTTGATTTTAATTTCTTGCAAATCACATTTCCACCATCAACCTCTGGTTCCTTGATCTAAGTTGATTTTAATTTCTTGCAATTTACATTTCTGCTATCAACCTCTGGTTCCTTGATCTAAGTTGATTTTAATTTCATGCAATCTACATTATCTGGTTTTAAATTTCATGCAATTTACATTTCTGTTATCAACCTCTGGTTCCTCGATCTAAGTAGATTTTAATTTCCTGCAATTTACGTTTTATGTCATCAACCTCTGGATCCTTGATCTAAGTTGATTTTAATTTTTATTCCCCGATTCTTTGATCCAAGTTAATTTGGGTCTAACTTCTGTTGCCTATTTCTAGGTCACAAACACCTAATCGCCCAAAATATGAGTCGGAATCTTTACATAATTCCTATACGGAAATTTTTCCTTTAATAGAAATTATGTAAAGAGGGGCAGCTGTCGACACCATATTTTGGCGACCTAGAATCAATAAAAATTCTTCTTTGAGCGACTAATCACGTTTAGATCCCTCTTTGATAGGCGGTCACATTTCCGATCTCTCCTCACAAAGAATTGAATCAATGCTAAGTCCTCACATTCATTAAAGCCTCGTAGATCTCTCAAATCATTTACTGACCTCTCAAACCCGTTGTCGAATTTAGGACACATCGAGTATATTCTGATCTCTGTTGATAAAATGAAGCCGACAATAGATCTTTTCCTACTGTTTTATTACCGACCTCCTTTCCAAATGTTTAAGAGCTAAAGTTTTGGTTCGATTTAATGAGGATTCAGATCTTAAGTGTTCGAGTTAAATTTTCAATCAAGTTAGTTCGACATTTCTTCCCTACCGATCTCGTGCTTAAAGTACTTTCCGATCTCTTATACTTAGAATAATAATCGCATTTAGTTTTCGATTTCTTTGTGCTCATACAATCAAATACTCGGACAAACAATGGTTTAAAATTTTCCGATCACAACCATTCATTGAACAAAGAGGCATTTCATTTTATATCATAATTTGTACAAGTTATTGGTGAGGATCACCCCGGCTGATCTGATACGCTCACTCTCTCTCTCACCCTCGGCTTCCTCCTCACTGTCCTCATCATCACCCTCGGGGCAGTCGGCCATCCGGGAGAAGTCCTCTTGAGGTGGCGCTTGAGTTCGGCCAAGAGGTCCTTGTGAGCATTCACATAGGCTCGGCTATCCACCACCATCTCTTCGTCCTTCTCCTTAGCTCCTCATCCTTCGCTTTAAGCTCCTCGTCTTTCTCCTTAAGCTCCTCGATGAGTTAGGCGACTGGCGGCCGTTGGCACAGCGCTGGACTTCTCAGAGAGCCGATCCCTTTCGGCCGGGACACGAGTGCATTCGGCCACTGTCTTCATAGTACTTTGCCGTCCCTCAACTTGAGATATATAATCCGGCGGATGAGAGTTGGGATCGGAGGAAGCCAATTCTGATTTTCTTCCGATCTCTTTACCCAGACCTGGACCTTTTCCCAAACCATGATCGATTCACGGGCACTCCACATTCGGACTCATGGGTGAGTCAAGATATCATCAAGGCTGCTCGAGGATAGCTGTCGATCCTCCCGAAGAAAGATGGAAGACCCCAAGACTTGGGCAAAACCAGGGTTCTCCGTCTGATCGGTTATTCTTCAAAGACTCCATTAACTTTTGGGCACCACGAGAGGAGGTCCTCCCGAGAAGATTGAGAAGGCCCCTTTCCGTGCTTGGGACAAGCTGAAAGGTCGGAGGCTGCTCTTAGATCTAGGAGGAGATCGGACGGCCGATGGTTGGCGGTCCGAAGGTGGAGGCGGGTCCCCTTGTACTTCCCGAGTTCACGACCGGTGTTGAAGCATTTCCGAGCGCTTCATCTCTTTATCTTCCAGAGATCTCCCTTTCCTTCTTCCGCTTCCTAGAACCCTCACCACCCGCCATACACCTGCAGAAAAGAGGTTAGTGAGATCGCTAAGGTCTGAGAACGAGATATAGAAAATACCAATGCCGAGGTCGAGAGCGGAAGTTCGCGATCTCGGCCGTGATTAGTTGCATGGTCCAATGGTGTAGTTCAGCGATCCAGCATTTGGGCGAGAATATTTTAGAGTGGCGGCGACTCTTGGATCCATCACTATTAAGCCTTCCTCTTGACTCATGGTAATGTGTTTGAGCGAGGCCCTTGGTACCACAGCTACGAGAAAGTCCTCAGCGGCTCGGATCTTTACTCCTCGGAATGAAGAAGCAGGTTCTTCCAATTCTTAAGGGATGAGGCGGTCGGAAAAGAGCCGCAATGAGGCTTCGCTGAAAGAACCGATGTTCGTCATCCTTTGGCGAGTTAGTGCATGCGGCTCGGCGAACACCTTAGCCGTAGAGTCCGATTCCCTTAGCTCGGCATAGACCTCGGAAAGCTACCAAGATCCGCCACGAGTTGGGGTGAATTTGAACAATGGATGCTCGGTGAAGTTTTAGGACCTCCTTATAGAAATCGTCTAGAGCGAACCTCAGACCGGCCTTTAACTATTCCTCATACACCATAACCATGTCATCCTCTTCAAAAGAATGATCGACACGAAGATCGCCATGGCACTTGATCAACTCATATGAATCAGGACAAATATTGTATTCTTGAACAAACGATTGCAGATCGAATTCTCGAAGAAGCGGAAGCTTCGTCTATAGGAAGGGTCTCTCTCCTTGAAGTAGGTGCAAGCCTTGATGGTATGACCCGCCCCAGGCACAGGCGAGAGACCCTAGGGGTTTAGGTTGCGTGCTTGGCCGACTACCTCTTCTTCATCGGAAGACCATGAAAACTGAATGGAAGGGGGCAAGCTCTCGACCTTCGACCGCTCATTTTCAAAAGAAACAAAGAATTTAAACTAAAAAGGATCAAAGCCCTTACAGAGTCTGATCGGCGTCGGAAGAACTTGAGAAAGCGAGAGAACTTGAAGTTGTGAGCGAGGATTGAAAATGGAATGAGAGAACAAGCGGCTAACCCTCCGCCCCTATTTATACTAGTCCGAGCATTTAATGCTCGCGAGGTTCTAAAGCGCATCGATTGGTGGGACTCGGCGGTACATTACGACACTTCTCTCAAATATCCGAATGTTCGAGATCGGTTAATTGGAGATCGGCATAATAAGATCGATTAAGTGTCATTCGGGTAAAGAATCGGATAACCACATTAGAGATCGGAAAAATAATCAATGCAAAAATAATAAGATGATAGCAGATAAAATAAAGTCTTTATTTTCAAAAGATCTAATACATCATTTGGGCGATCTCTAGGGATCGGATTACACTAACATTGGATCACATCATTTCTGTGATCTCTAGAGATCGGATTGCATTGAAAATAAAATACATCATTTGGGCGATCTCTAGGGATCGGATTATGATAAAGGTCTAATTACATCATTTGGGCGATCTCTAGAGATCTGATTACATTGAAGGATTACATCATTTGGGCGATCTCTAGAAAGCCGGTGGAACATCCTATCTAAAGGCCTATGTCAAAGCCTAGTCTCGTGGTGAATCAAAGAGCGTGTTTGACGGGAGGCCATGTTGACATCGGATAGATGTGCAGCTTAGATGGGGTGACTATGACTCCCATGAAGATGAGAGACATCGTCACCGATGTTACCACCCAAAACCGACCCGCTGTCGGAACACCCAATGTGGAAGAAAGACGCTGTCGGAACACCCAATGCGATGAGAAGCCGAATGAACTTCGGTTGAGCGACTCGAGATCGGTACAACGAGGTCCATAATCTGATCGGTCAAATCCGGTCCTCTCACCATCGTCGATTAAGGTCATTCGATCAGGATCGTAAATTTTCGATCGGTGAGTAAAAGAGCCCATCGGAAAAGATCAAAGCCAC